>NW_004524749.1:1355854-1390377 GCF_000260255.1 Octodon degus
AGAGAGACAGAGAGACAGAGAGACAGAGAGCAGCCCAGTTATTTCTTATAGTTTCATATCTTTTGACGCTATTATAAGTGGTATTTTTACTTAAATTTCTGATTATTCATTGCTAACATATAAATACAATTAACATTTGTAAAACTCACAATTAGTTACAATAGTATTTTTGTACAATCCAATGGATTTTCTGAATAAACAGTTGTTTCATATGTAAATAAAGACACTGTTAGTTCCTTTCCAATCTGATCTTTTTTTTTTTTTTTTTTTTTTTACCTAAATTATTCCTCTGGACAGAGAACCTGTGTATTTTTAATGGAAGAGATAAGAATGGTCATCATTGTATTAAGGGGAAAATCCAGTCTTTCAACATCAAGTATGATGTTATTTCTATATGTTTTAACCCTTAACATATAGTGTTCTCTTTATTTTATATTCTCATGCTTGAGAATTTTTCATTATGAATTTATATTTTATCAAATGCCTTTTCCACATTTATTAAGATGACCACATGGTTTTTCTTTAGTTTAGTAATATAATGTATTATTTAATTTTTAATATTAAAATAATGGTAAACCCCTAACATAAGCTCTTCCTGGTCATAATATATCATCTCCTTAATATATTATTGAACTGAATTTTTTTTAAAATTTTGCTTAGAATTTTTGTGAGCTTATGGAGGCTATTGATCTGTTTTCTTCATTTATGTCTTTATTTAAATACTGAGAACAATGCTTACCTCTTAGAATAAATTGGAAAATATTTTCTGCTGTTTAACTTAATGAAAGAATTAATATTATTTCTTCCTTAAGATTTGATGTAGGTCCAGAGATGTATCTCAGTGGCACAGTTAACTGGCTGGCAAGGTCCTGAGTTTGATTCCCAATACCAGAAGAAAAGAAAGGAAAAAAAAAATGATGTAATTCACCAATGAAACAGACTAGCTTGGAGTTTTCTATGTGGGAAGTTGGGAAGGATTTTTCCAATTGCCAGTTTCCTTTCTTTAGAAGATAAAGGGCTATTAGATTATCTGTTTCTTCTTGAGGGACCTTTGGTAATGTTTTTCCATTTAATCTAAGTTGTCAAATTTCTTGGCATAAATTTCCTCACAATATCCCTATTGTTTTTTCATATTTAAAGATTGTGTAGTGATGTCCTTCTATCATTGGCAATTTCTATTTTAATTTGTTGTTAACAGAGATATATTTCTGCACATCCTTTTAGTACTTTTTTTGGTAGTACTGGGAATTTAATTTACGGCTTCACACCAAGCTACATCCAATTGATTGATCAATTGATTGATTGAGTCACATTAAGCCACTAAGTTGCCCAGGCTACTCTTGAACTTGTGATCCATCCACTTGCCTCAACCTCCAAGAGTGTTGCACTTGTAGATGTGAACCATGATGCCCTGCTCAGCCTTTTCTTTTAACCCATTTGTGTCATTGTCACTTAAGTATGTTTCTTCTAGCCATTGTATATGTGGTTCTTGCTTTTTTTAAATCCAGTCTGACAATCTCTTCCTTCTGACTGAGACATTTAGACAGTTATATTTAATGTGACCAACAGTGAGATTAGGGTTAAAAGGTTTTTGTATTCTTTTTTGTGCTGTGCATTTTCTGTCCTCTTTTTTTATTTTCTAATCCTTATGTTGGATTAATAGAATTTTTTAATCATTCCATTTTGTCTCCTTTATGGGTGTATCAGCGTGTTTTATTTTAGTTGTTATTTTAGGATTTATAGTATATATATTTAGCTCAGCACAGTCTAGTTTCAAATGACTTGATGCTGTTTCTCATATAGTAAAATAGTCTTGCAACAATATTATTGTTTCTTTCCTCTCAACCTTTTTTGTGATAATCATCGTACATTTAACTCTAAAGATGCTACAAACCTCACACATTCTATTATTTTTGTTTAAAAAATTTTGTTTTAAAGATTTTTTAATTAGCAACAGAGCTTATATAAGCACCCATTTTCTGGGCCCTTCATTCCTTTACAGAGATTGTCACTTTCATCTCATATGGTTTTTCTTTTGTTTAGAGGATTTTCTTTAACATTTCTTGCAGTGAAGTCTTCTGATAATGAATTCTTTTAACCTTTTTATATTTAAGAAAAAATCTTTATGTCCCTTTCATTTTTAAAAGATATTTTCACTGTATTGTAAATTCAAGGTTGACTGGTATTTGCTTCCAGTATTTTTAAAATGCTACTTGAGAGTAAGGAGTGATGTCATATGCTTGTAACCCCAACATCAGGAAAGGCTGAGGCAGGAGGTTCCCAAGTTCAAGGACAACTGCAATGAGACCCTGTCTCAAAAAAAAGAAAGGGGCTTGGGGATGCAGCTCAGTGCAACTAGTCCTGGGCTCAGTCCTCAGTACTGTAAAATAAAGTCACTTCAGGACTGGGGACGCAGCTAGCGCACGTTTATCATGCACAAGCCCTGGTGCCTTTGAGCAAGTTGACAACAGCATGCCTTACTGGAATTTGCTGCGTGTCTCTTGTGCAAAGGCTCAAGGAGTTGCATGAATGTGTAGCCTTAGTATTTTGTCAAAAGATGACATTTTTTCTGTTCTGCTTTGTTTTTTCTACTTCAAGACTCTGGTTTCCTGTGTCCATCCACTTGAAGTGTGTCACAATTCACAGTACTCTGCTTGTTTAATGAAATCTTCCTTTTCTCTTTGTCTTTTGAGTGCTTTCTATAGCCCTGTCTTTGAGTTCACTAAATTTTTATTTCTGCAAGCTCTAATTTCCATCATCCTATCCAGTGTAATTTTTATCTTGTACATTGTAGTTTTCATCTCAAGTAATTGGATTTTGGCCTTTTCAAAATACTTTCCATTTTCTACTTGACTTTATGAGCATGCAGAATGCAGTTAAAGTAATTTTTCTGGCATCTTTTTCAACTATTTTGAGATCCATTTTGACTGATTTACATCCTCTTATGGGTCTGAATTTCCTGCCTTTTTATGTCCAATGTTTGACCATTGTCAAATGTTAAATTTACCTTGTTGGTGCTGGATATTTTTGAATTCCTACAAATATCCTCAAACTTTGATATGATGCAGGTTAATCTCTTGGAAATAATTCTATCCTTTGTCTTTGGTTTTAAGATTTGTTAGGCAGTACAAAAGCAGTGGTTGTTAGGGGTAATTATTCCTCACAATTCAGGCAAGTTTTTCTGTCTCTTCCAGTGAATCTTGAGATTTTGACTGTTGGAACTTCATAAACAAAAGCACTGCTCTGTAATCCTGTTGTGTGGTTTTCATCTGTATCAGTAGGCTTCACTAAAGGAACAGATTTAATGTAAAATACATGTATGACTATACGAAGGATTTACTAGGTAGGCTTGCAGGTTTAGAAGTGGAGAGTCCCGGTGGCCATCTGCCACATCAGAAGTGGAAGAATGCAGAGTGGCTGCCCGGCACTGCAGGCCCAGAGGCCGAAGGCCCAAGCTCACTGCAAAGCCTGCCACACGTCTCTGTCAGAAAGCAAAGGGTCTGCACTGGAAGGATAAAAAGATGGAGAGTCACCTGGGGGCATGAAGGAACTGGAGAGAAACGTCCAAAGGTAACGGCAAAGGCCAGAGCTCCTCCTTCTTCTTTCCATTTTCATTCCATCCAAGACACGAACCTGCTGGCTGGTGCCACCCACACCTGGGTGGATCTTCCCTCCTTAGTTTGTGGCTTACATACCAGCCAGCCTCAGACATACCCAGAGCCTTACTCATCTGCTAAGTGGTCCTTACTCAAGTTGATGTAGCACACTTAATGACCAGCACCGGACCTCAGGAGTCTCTTTCACTTGCCAGGCAAGCGCTTATTCTACTGAGCTATCTCCCCACCCCCTCAGTACTCATTGTTGCTGGAACAAAATACTCAACACTCACAACTTAGAAGAGAGGTTCATTTGGCTCGCGGAGTTACCCCTCAGCTGACTGGCCAAGCAGACTACCTGTGGGCCTCTGGAGCCCTCCTCCGGAGGGACCTTTCTTCTCTCCAATCCTCCTCTCTGTACACACACCAGCAGATGCCTGCCAGCTGGGGGCCTGAAGGAACTGGAGAAAAACATCCAAAGGTAGTGGCAAAGGCCAGAGCTCCTCCTTCTTCTTTCCATTTTCATTCCATCCAGGACACGAACCTGCTGGCTGGTGCCACCCACACCTGGGTGGATCTTCCCTCCTTAGTTTGTGGCTGACATAACAGCCAGCCTCAGACATACCAAGCTGCCGGCCTTGCCTACCCAGTTCCAGGAGTCCTTAGCTTGGCTGTGGTCTGCAGCCCCTCTCAGGTGGGCAGCGGAGGGACCATCATGTCTCCTTCCCTTTGCTCCAGGATCACTGCTTTTTGCTAGCTGATGCCTAGTTCTTGAGCACTGTGTTTTATATATTTTGTCCAATTTTTCATCATTTTAGAGGGGGTGAGTGTTGCTCCATTTGGTAGAAATTTGGCATTTACACTTATTTCACTGGGCCTTTGGTCAGGAGGAAGTAAGGCATGTGCTTATTCCACCGGAGTGTGGCAGAAGCACGCTGCCTGTTTTTAGAAAGAAACTGTGAGCTGGCGAGATAGTTCAGTGGTCTAAAGCACCTGCTTAGGAAGCTTAGGCAATCTCCAGCACCACATGCTGCACCAGCCCTGCCCCCCGGGGGGCTGAACTGGCCACAAAAAAGAAAAGAAAAAGATGTTGCTGTGACATTAGAGCCTCTACTAATAAGTTAACTCGTGGCTTTATACTTACTTAGCCAAATTTATGTTCTCCAAATGGACTCTTCTAGAAATGTTTGCTGAATGAGTGAGTGGTGATGTTCTTCAGTAGGTCACAACCAAAGAGTCACGACTGGAGTGACCTTAACTAGGGAAATGGGGCTCATATTTCAGGATGTCATTCTTTCGTGCCGCAGCCCTCTGGGAGCTCTTAACATGCACACTTGCCCTACCTCTGTGGCAGGAAACCCGTCTTCCACTTGTCTGTTGGAATGAGTCTGTAACGCTTGGGGGAATTTTATTCTTGGCCATTTGTCCTGGTAGTTTTCTAATCTGATCTCAATGTGAAAATTATTGTGAAATAACAGAAAAATCAATCTTTCCAATCTATCTATGCTCTTGTTTTTATTTTTATGTAATACTAATTTAATCCTCTGAAGGATCCTTAAGGCCCTGTGTATGATTATAATGGAAATGGATATATTTTAAGGTAAAGTTTGTACTTTACCTTTTTCTTTCTCAAGTGTATCATATATTGTATCATATATTCACTTAACCTTTCAGAAGCTCAGATATAAGGGTGATAAAAATCAAAGTATGTCTCTTTGCTTATAAAAGCAGCATAGCATAGTGATTTCAGGTATTGTAGCATCTGAATGCCTGTGTGTAGCTTCAGCTCTTACTGTGTGATCTTGAGTCACTCAACCTTTCCAACCCTCAGTTTTCCCATCTGTAAAATGACATGGTAATGATTCCTTCTAGAGTTGTTAAGAAGATCAAACTGGCTATTTCATTAAAATGCCATAAATAATACCCCATACATGGCAAGGGCCATATAAGCATTAATTCAAAATAAAATAAAGTGAAATAGGACTGGCCAGATAGCTCAGTGGACTAAAGTGCCTGCTTAAGCAGAGCACAGGGACCAGGGTTCAATCCCCAACACCACATGCATGCCCCACCATGCCCACCCAGGGGCGTGCTGATCTGGTGACTTAGACTGGGCATGGCGGTACATGCCTGTAATCCCAGCACTTGGGAGGTTGAAAACAGGAGGATCACTGAGTCCAATCTGTATAGGGAGACCCCATAGGCCCTGTACTAAATACTAAATAAATAAATAAATAAATAAAGAGAAACAACAAAATAAAGATAAGGCTTAACTCCATCTTTCAGCATTTATCCTTTCTGCCATCTCAGAGTATCCTGCTCTGTGTTATCAGAATTGGTCATACATTGATAGAAAGCCCTTGGGGAACCAGTTAGGTGTGGGTAGAGAAACCTTCCAATTTCTGTTCCTAGATCTCTGTGTCACGATGATGCCTGTCTCCCTGCTTTCCCTCCTGTGTCATGGTTGTCAAGTGCTTGCCCTTAATTCTTTTATTTCTAGTTCATACCTTCAGTTTCCCTGGATTCAGCTTTAAATTCCGCTGCTGAGCCACACCGTCCCTGCTGCTAAATTCGTGTTTAAGATTTTCCATCATAATATTTGAAATCAATGCTCATCCTTGTTACCATTATCTAAGACACTTTAACACCATTAGTATGTTTTCCAACCTTGTTGAGCTTCTTCCTAATTTAATATCCCTATTTCCTATAGTATTCCAATTTTATAGGTATCTGTGGCTTACAGAAATTTTCCCAAGTTGTTAGCAACAGACTTGATTTACCACTTCTTTTCCATTTCTGAGTTTATATATCTGCTTTATTATAAATGGTTGTATAATTTCCAATTTAGCGTCATCTATCTGGGTTATTATCATCCTAGCAATGTCATGGTTTTGATTATTAGGAGGTTGTTGCCGGAGCTTAATCAGCAGTGCATGGTTGACCATATTTTATAAATACATGATCCAACTAATGGCTCTTTGAAATTCATATTGACCTCTTCTTCATTTAGTCATTTCTGTCTGGGTAGTGTTATCTTGGGGGAATTTCTGGGCATGAAATCATATCCTATCCTTACATTTGTTTCCAGTAGAGCATTTGAGGTAAGGTAGAATAACAGAGAGGCTACAGAAACAAAGATGAGCCTCACATCCAAATCTTCTCATTAGAATCATTGTCAATACAGCCCAGACTTGGGTCACATCAGGAGACGTGACAGCCATCGGCGGGGCCTCTCCAGCACACACTGCGCACAGGCCCGCCTGCCTCCCCCACGCCGGGCCCAGCACGTTCCTGCATGTGTCTGCAGCCCAGGCTCTGTGGGCGTCTGGCGAGAGAGCCTCAGGTATGCAGGCTCCGCTTCATCACGCAGCAGCCCAGGTAATGGAAATCGCTTATTATGAGGCCTGGAGAAAGTGGAGATTAAATGAAGGCACATTGTGACCGGTCATAATTTCTAAACAAATCCTCCTCACTGATTTGGGCCTGACACTTCCAAAGCTACTGCTATTACTGAACATGAGTGTGTGGAAAGACTAAGTCAAGACAAAAGGATGCAATTCTTGAATGTTTTTATTTAAAATTCTCTATTTCCCTGTATATGTGGACACTTTTACCCTTTATCTAATCTGATTTTGGTAAGTTGCTATTGTGCTCCTCTAGATCCGTTCTCTAAATATTTAGCAAAATAAGAGGTTCTTTTATCTGTGTGTAGTAGTGGGTTTTGTTAGCTCTTAAGGAATTATCTTTTATGAGTCCTTAAGTGTTAGAAGTGGGAAAACCATCTTTCTTTTAAATTTAGCAAATAACATTTATGTGCATATGTGCTCTGCCGCATACTTATAACGTAATAGAAAGACCATGGAAAAGCAAACAGTAAGCTTTTAACACTGTCAGGCAGGAGCTTTTTCCTGTTATCCCCTCCTGAAGAGATGGTAAGTAGAGTGAGAAGCCTCTCTGCGTCTGGGGTTATAAGATTGCCTTGAAAAAAATCGTCAATCCTTTTCAGGCTCAGAATCGCAGTATAATAAATGTGAATCTAAGCAGTTCCTCAAGTGCTTTCTAAGCAATTCTTCCATCTACCACTGTATACATATCTTTCTTTCATTTAGCAATTACTAATAAAAGCCAATCAGAACGCAGTATATTTGCATATTGAATAATTTTATTCAATGTGGAGTCCAAGGATTGCACAGGCCCATCCAGTAGCCAAGAGATGCAAACAAAATTGATTTTCTGTGCCCCACGGTGAGTTTCTCTCTATGTAGAGGGCAGGTGTTTTTAAGATGGGGATGAGATAAAGCCCACAAGGCTTTGCTGTTGCCAAGCCCTAGGCTTGCTGCTGGAGAAAGCAGATGCCACCCGTGGGGTATCAGAGCCTCTCCGCTCCTGGAAGGAGCTCTATTTTAAGATGGTATTCATGTGAAGTTATTGCATTTACCATGGTGTAAAATGTCAGACATTCACATTCTTGGGGTAGGAGTGATTAAAGCGGGATTTATGTTTGTAAATACATCTGATTACTAAAGCAAGTAATTAGTGCACACAAAAGAAAGGTCTTGAAGAAGTACAGGATGTGGGCGTGGAGGTAGAGCCAGAGCCATGTGCCAGCTCTGTGCCGAGTGACGTCAGCCTAGTCAGCATCTCTGAGCCTCAGTGACTCTTTCTATAAAATGTGAAAACTAAGAGTCAGTGGGCTAATGCGTGCAAAACAGCTCCTGCACAGTAAGTACTAAATAGATGCTGATTAGTGTGATGTTTTTACTTTTAGGCATGAGAATTTTATGACTGAGAATAACTACATGAAGACAACAATATGTAATGTATTAATTATTGTAACTGTCCTACTAACCTGTTTTGAAACTGTTTCATTGCCATTTTATCTTTTTTCTCATTAAAATGAATAAAAAATCAGAACAATTTGAAACTGCTGGTTTGAAAGGAATTCAGGTATTCTTTCCTGACATTGTTTTCAGAATTAAAGAGTATCTTCACCATATTTTAAGATACATAAAATCCAAAAGAATTTTCTTCAACATTGACTTTTATAACTGTCCTTCGGAACTCCTCAAAATTTTCATAAAACTTGTATTTTGTAATGAAAATTCTAATTACTGTATTTTACTTGTAATCACTTTCTAAATGAAGGTGAGTTTACAGAAGATGATGTATTTTAATATTGCTTTCTGTATAGTTTCATTAGTAATCAGTGAAAAATAAATGATTCAAATTCAAAAAAATAAAAAATAAAATGAATAAAAAACTAAAAATGTAATAGAATAATTTTTAAAAATTGTTTTTCTTTGTTATGCCTACCAATCTCTTATTTAGTATAACTTTCTGAAGTCTGTATTTTTAATATATATTTATTTTATTTATTTTTATTTTGAGATATGCATTAGTGTGTTTATTCGAATTTTGATGTTTTAGTTTCTGTTTTCTCCTTTCAACATCTATGACATCTAAAGCCATATCACAAATTTACTTTGTTTTTTTTTTTTTTTTCCTTAAACTGGAATAAAAGTGGGGCTATTGTGAAAAAAAATTAAAATATATTGAGGGGTCAAACAAAAAAAAAAAAGAATTTTGTGACTGAAATATCAAAAGTGGGAATGCTGACAAATTCTTTGGCTTTAAAAAATGAATCAGAAAAAAAAAAAATGAATCGGAGTACAAAATGAGGCCCTGTCTGACAGCGGATTTCATGTGCCATCAGAACACTCCAGCACACATACGTGCATCTTATGATTCGAAATCTTAAAGGTACCAAGAACTTTTTTGTATTTTTTCCAATTATAATAAAAGAAATCCTCATTCCTTTCTGCCTGTCTCTCTGTTAGTGCTGTCACTGTCGCTTACCCTGTGGTCTATGAATGTATTTCTCTTCCTAATCTGACTCTTCTTTTAGATCTAGCTGTGAATGCTTCATTCTCTCACGTAGACATATGACAGTAGGGGAGGAGGGCGTGTTTGTTTCCGAAATTTCCTGAGAAATCTCTCTTGCCGGCCTCCAGAGAGTAGGAAACTGCAAGGACAGTTGGGGTTGTTAGTTTCACTTCCTTTCAAGCCACATTCACCAGTGTACCTGGCACACCCTGTGCGTTCATCAGACCTTTTGATCAGGGTAACAGAAGAGGCTTCAGAAGTTTAGGGCAGGGTGAATTTTGCACAGGTAGGGGAGAATCCTGAGCCTTCAGCTGGCTTTTACAGTCATCTCTGTTGTCGCCTCAACCCCCATTCACTACGCCTTTGCCAGGTAGCTGCCCTGAGGCTCCTGGAAGCTGCCTCATCCATAAGCAGAGTGGCTGAAAGTCCCTCAGAAGTAACATCTCTGGGGGTCCCTTAACCAACCACTGTGTACTCAGGTAAGAATACTGTGAGGATGTGCTTGGCACAGTCCCCAGAGTTGCCCTGTGAGATTCAGCAATAGCCATGCACTGTGCAGCTGTGGGTTCTCCCCTCTTTGTTGTCTAGCCACCTCCCCTTCCCTCTCCCACTCCTCGCCTCACCACCCCAGGCACCCTGCTCTTCCAGTCAACCCCATGCGCTCAAACCTTGACTCTAGATCTCTTCTAGGGCTTTTAACCCAAGACTTCACACTTTTGAAAGCAGAAGGGAATTTGAAGTCTGGATTAGGTTTTGCCCAAACTACTACAGACCCCAAATCAGCAAGCAGGTTGTGGCAACCTTCTGCTTCCCCCGGGGTTTGGGATTCTAGCCACTTAAAGTCCAGAGTGATGATGATGCAGAGCTGCCAGGACACAGTTTGGTGGGGCAGTGGGCCATGCCCACAGCCGCCAGGCCCTCCCCCAAGCTTCCTTCTGCAGGATGGCCAGTTTGTGTGGAGGAGGGAGACGGCAGGGGCTGTGGTCAGCATGTTGTGAATGTGTCGGTTTCTAAACGTGAAGCATCCACAATGCTCAGTCTGCTCCATTTCCTCTCCTCGAAGATCTGGAAGATAAGTGCTTTCTGTTTTCCAGTAGCAATCTGGGTAAGTCAGCCACCATGCCTTCCAGCATGTCAGAGAACACCCTTGCCTTTCAGAAGGCTTCTTGTTAATGGAAAACGCACAATCCACACAGGCTCTTACTGCAAACCAGTCTGTCCCATGGCAACCTGAGACCAAGGCTGCATACCCAGCCAGGCAGATCTCTTGGAAGTGTCTCCTTCACCACAGTGCTCAGTTCAGACCCATGCATCTCTTCCTTCTTGTTTGGCTTTATTGGTCAGTGCTCATCACACCAGCAGAAGCTGCGTGGACTCTGTACCGTAGCATATTAGCATTCCAAAAACACGCAATCCTACTAGTAGACAATAAATTTGATTTCACACAAGTGGCATCCTTTATACTTTGCTCATAAGGCAGTGTATCTTTATTTTGTCTCTCAAGTGTATCTTTATTTTTCTTGAAACATACACCAATAGTTTGTAGGTTGCATGATGGAGTTTTTTTTTGTTTTTGTTTTTGTTTTTTGCTGAGCAAAAAGGACTTGGATTAAAAAAAAAAAAAAAAGCCATGCCAATGCTCTTATTTACAAAGGTTGCCGTTTGGGAAATTAATGTCTACTGTTGCTCAGTAATTAGGAAAATTTAGGACCCCCGGTGCTCCAACATCTTGCATTAAAGGTTGTATGTCATTGGTGTTTTCATGAGAATTTGCTGGATTTCTGTCATTAATAACAGGCATAAACCGGGTAAGCGGTGGAATATGCATTACATTTAATCAATTTGCTATTTGTATTCATTATGCATGTCCTCCATTTTGAGTCATGAAAAATTGAAAGGCCACAGCAAACAGAAAGAGCATCATGGATTACAAATGATGTAACAAAAGCATAAGCGCTATTAATTGGTCAATTGTGCCTGTCAGTACATTTAAAGTGATTAAGGCAGAAAGATTAGAAAGGACATGAATGTACTTGGAAAATAAAAGCCCAGGAACAGTAGGGCTCCCTGAAGTCCTTTGTGCCCAGATAAATGCTCAAAACCCAATGGGATTTATTCTAAGTTTCTTCAGCAAAAATTTGTGGAACACCTACTATGTTCCAGGCATTGTACTGAATATAGCCAAAAACAACAGGTGAAGTACTTGACCCTGGGTGCTTCTGTTTTAGTGGGGATAAAGAATTACAAAATGAGCAAATATCCATCTAGCATAATGCGGTGGTCATGTGAGACCCAGGGAAACTATCAGCAGGCAAGGAGGGCATGGAGCGCAATGGCAGTAGAAAAGGAAGCCCTCTTTGGGGAAGTGACATTTGAACAGAGCTCTAAGTGCAGAAACAAGATAGGCCATGCGGATATCCAGGGGTGAGTGTTTTATTCACTACTTGGTCAGACACCCCATTCCCATCCCTCCACTCAAAAAGAAAAGAAATTTCTTGCTCAAATGGTCCTGATTTATGTGCATGGTTCAACTATGGATTTCCTATTTTACAGTTATGCAAAAATGAAACTCATTCCATGCTTTGTTGAACTTTGATCTTTCCTGGGCTAGTGGTATGTAGTCCAGTACTCTCATGGTGCTGGGTAGCAGAACAAGCTGCTGTTCTCAGGCAGCCTGAAACTGCAGGGAAACAAGCCGTGCCCTACAGTGTACTGCATGGCCAGCACTATGTGGACACACACGTATTCAATAAATTGCATGGGAGAGTCACCCCTTCATTATCTCATCCCAGCCCCTAGAACTGTGCATTTGCTGTCTCCTAGCCTTAGAAATTCAGGTCTCAGCTCCCAAGTCCCCTTCTCAGGGACGCTTCCCAACCATGAGGGCTGAACTTGCTTTCTGGGCCTCCCTAGAACAATCTTCCAGCTCTGTTTGGTTCACACACAGCGTGCATTGCTGCCTGAACGGTGTGCCGTCTGCTTCCTTGTTGCTTGCCTGTCTCTAACATTTGAATCTCAATTCTGTGAGCAGTTCTGTGAGAGTTCACTGCTTTGTCCTAGTGCCCAGAGCCTTGCCAGTACAATGAGGCCCAGAGAACTCAAGTTGAATGAATGGATCAATCAGTTAACTAACTAACCAGCCAAGGCTAAGACTAAAAACAGGTAGGTTTCTGCTTTAACACTCAGGTAATTGTTTAGTTCTTTTCTGTAATCTCAGTAGGGAAAAAAAATAGATATTAATTCTAAGCACTATTCTCCACAGTGATTGGTAATATGATATTTGTGCTTCACATGGCTACAACCCAATGCCATGCATTTCTAAATAATATGTCTTTTCAGCATATTGACATGCTTCTGCTAACTAAATGCTATAGTATTGTCACTGAGTATTAACAAGCAATGGGATGTCAGCCCAGCATGAACCAGGGCAAATAAATATTTCTAGCAATCCTGCTTCTTTAGAACTAACAACCTGAGATGCCCTGCTTAATAGATAGCACCTGGAAGATCCCCCAGAAGAGGGAGGCAGGGCAGCATATGCTAACAGGATTCCAAGTCCTTTCTGGGTATATTCAGTGTCTAATTCCTAGAAGACTTGTGAGTGTTGTGCCAGGCTCTGTAGCAGGTTGAGAGCATAGGACTGAAGGGACAGCGTCACTCCACTACCAGAAACAGCTGGCACTCGACGACCCTGGATGGAAAACTCATCTGCATGATGGAATCTCCTGGGGCTGACTATGCCTGTGCTTTGCCCCCATTCCTGGCCAACTCAATCAAGATCTCTGGGCCTGGAGCTGAACACGTTCATCTGTGCTTTTTAATCCCCCATACTGCTCATGGGCAACCCAAGTCGAGATCTACTGGTTTAGTAGCAGGATGGCCGCACAAGGAGCAGAGGCACGAGGTGGTGGGGCAGTGGCCATGACCACTGGCGGGTGTGAGCTGGAAATGGGTGGCATTGCTCTTCAGTGCATGACTGCAGCGCAGAAAGCAAGACTCCCAAGCTCAGTCCGCTGGTGTGGCCCAAGAGCTGCGTGTTGCATCTATCACTGCTCCTCAAAAAGCAGACAAAAATAGCACATAGCATCCATTGAATGATTATTTTCCCTATGTGGTAAATGAATGGTCTTATTTTTCTACATAAACCAGGAATTGAATGTTGTATACTTAATCAAATAAAGAATTTTCATTAAAACATGGTGTCTTTCTTAATTAGCAGATACTAGAGATGGGAAAACTGAGAATCCCCAGGGTCACCATCAAGGGGAGGAATTAGTGTGTCCTCTGAAGTTATTTCAGAAGCTCAGAATTTCCTGATGTGTGGGGTGCAGGGACTCTGGGACTCTGTCTCTGAGACGGTCTGTGCCTGTGCTTCGAGCGGAGGCAAGTATTTAGGTGAGAGAAAAGCACACTTTTGGGGTAATTAACTCGAGCTTATGTTATTCAGCTGGAGATTCGGCTTTGCCTCCCACACCTTATTCTCTGAATAAAACAGGAAAACTAGAATGGCTTTATAAAGGCCGCATGATTATTCTGAGAGTTACTTCTGAGCATGCCTGGGGAGCTGTCTCTGGTTTCTGTCCAGTGATAAAGTACAGTGCTTTAAAAAGCAATGTTTGCAATCCAGCGAGCACTTTACCAAAGTAAGCAAACATGTTCTGGGAAGAGTCATGGCGCTCACACTGCAGCCTCAACAACACTAACACACTCACACTCTGCTTGCTTGACAAGGAAGCGTTCACATGAGGCCAGCAGCAGGAGGAAGGGCGGCCAGCCACCCCACGGGCCTGTGCTGCCAACCCCAACCTGAGTGCGAGCTCCCGACAGCAGACGAGGGTCTCCAGCAGCATTCAGTCACAGCAGAGTCACGTACTTGAATCATTAAGGGAGACAGCATGTGGGCCAACATGGAATGACCTGAGAGGGCAGCAGGAGAGGGTCCTTGGGGATCCAGCAGGAGAGGGAGGCAGCAACCAGCAAGACCAGGCCTCGAGGAGGCCCACAGGCTAGAGGGCTGCGTGGCCCACTCCTCCTGTGGAGCGGCACTCGTCCCTGCATGCATGCTTGAGACCACACCCAAGACTTCCAGCAGGAGTGGGGAGAGCAAGGCGGTGCCTGGGCATTGTGGGAAACACTGCCTGGTGCGCCTCCCCTGCAGCAGGGTTGGAAGCCCTGAAACCTCCAGATAAGTGATGGTGGGTGATAAGGGGACTAAGGCTGGTGACATGTCCTTGACATGTCCTAGGGTCAGGGAAGGGCAAGGACTCTGAAGAGAGCTTTAGTGGGGAAAGATAGAGCAGTGTATGTCCAGGCAAATGTCCCTATTCTTGTCACTCCTCCCTGCCCTGCAGAAAAGGCACCGTACATGGCCAGAGAACTGACATAGCCCTCACATACATGCCTAGCTTTCAGGTCCCTCCTCCAGCTGGTGACATTGTGGAGAAAGGACCATTTGCAAAAGAAATAAATAACTCAGAGAGAGAAGCACAGCCTAAATGGCATGGGCAGCTTGATGTGTCTAAGTAGGTAGTAGGGAAGCCTGGGAGGGGGGCAAAGATGTTACAGTACTACGGCCATATCTCAGCCCTTGGGGACCTTTCATTTGTCACCCTCCCCTGGCCCCTCCATGGGATCTACCTCCTCCTCCAGAGCTCCTGGGTTAGATCCTTAAAGGAGTACAGAGCCACTGTACGGAGGTGACCAATGCAAACCAGGGTGTCTTGGAGGAGACACCAGACTCAGCTCTGACCCATGAAGGATTTCCAGGATAAAATAAACCACAGGGTTTGGTCAGCCTGAGACAGAGATGTGACACACTGTGTGCCACATAGTTCAGCCATTCTTTACCTCTGGGCTCTGAGCAAGAGGTCCAGGAAGTCCTGAAGGCCTCAGCCAGAAGCTGTCAGGCATGCCATGCATGAAACTGTGGAGGGAGGTACATGACGCTGATCAAAGGTGGCCAGGACATGGGCAGCACTGACAGCCCAAAGCGTTGCTCCAAAGTCAGTTAGCTTGGCACTCATGTTCTACAGATGACCCATGAAGCCTGCACCTACACTCGCCTCCTCTGTGAAGATGGACTTCCTCTCAGCATCGTTCTCTTCTGCAGTGTCCACTCCCTTATCTCCATTGGGTTTTGCTTCTTTTACCATCAGAGTGGAAAATCTAGGGGTTGAGGAAGATATAACTGAAGGGAGTGAGGGGAGACTATTTCAGCTTTGACCTGGGCGATAATGAGAAAGCCGGTGGTAGCTGGAGATGAGGACTGTCTCCCTCGGAACAAGAGACTTCCCCGGCATGACCCAAAGGCGTTCCGGTGACTGCATTGCCACACGGCACAGAGCTCGTGCAGGCTGTGTGTGCCTCGTCCCCTCAGTGCTGCCTCTGCTGTGGTGGCGGATCTTGCAGAAGTAGCCCTATGTGCTCATCTTGTGACCGCGCGTCCTCGCCGTCTTGTCGAAAGGCACAGAGAGCATTTACCAGAAAATGTTTTCAGGCTCCCACCACAGGCTTGCCTTTAAGGAGAGGCTTGGCCACAGTGGAGCTGTGCTTCTATTCTTGGATTCAAAGCTGTCTGGAAGAGTTGAATATGTTTTGGCTCTGTCCACCTTTCCTGCACAACAAAGGCTGCTGGTTTTCCTAGGCTGCCCTTCAGGTCACTCTCCGTCCCTCCCTGCCTCTTCCCGCCCCCAGGCCTTGCACACCGATAGCTCAACATCAACACTACTCTCTGCTCTTGGTCTTTGGACTGATTTCAGCAGGCAGAGGAGATCAGGGGGACAGAAATTGGAGTCATTCTTCCTTCCTGAAGGCCGCAGCCTTTTCCCCAAACCCATTACAAACCTTGCCTTTCATTACCTATTGTTCATCTTTTCATTTAGACTCCACCTAGAATTCACCTTCCCCATTTTTAATTGTGAAAATTTCCAAATGTGGGCTGGGGAGATAGCTCAGCAGTCTAAGCAACTGCCTGGCAAGCACAAGGACCCAGGTTCAAGCCCCAGCGCCACATGCCGTTCCAGCCCCAGGACCCCAGGCCGACCACTGAAACCAGGCGTGGTGGTGCACACCTGTAATCCCAGTGCTGGGGAGGCTGAGACAGGAGGATCACTACCACTCTGAGCTGTATAGCAAGATCCTGTTCCAAATAAACAAATAGAAGACTTAAAAAAAATTTAAGAAAATTTTCAAATGTACTGAACGGTTAATAATAGCTTAATAAATATTAGTGCCCTTCAGCTCTATTATGCCAATTTCAATATATAAAATAGATAAATATATAAATATTTGTGGTATAATTTTGATTTTTCCCTGAACTATTTAAACATGTTATACATGTTGATATTTTACTCCTAGATACTCCAACGTGCATTTCTTAAGGTTAAAGACATTCTCCTACATAACACACTAAGCTGTCATGAACTCAATAATACCACCCAGTTCCATTCTTTTTTTGCTTAAAAGATACCTTATTGATAATCCCTAGCATTTGATAGCTCTTTGCTGATGACAGAATACTTTTACTATTATTTCATTTAATACCCACAGTAGTCTCCTGAGGTCTCCTCTCTCTCTCTCTCTCTCTCTCTCTCTCTCTCTCTCTCTCTCTCTCTCTCTCTCTCATCTCCTATGTCCCTCCCTGTCCCATGCCCCAGTCCTGGATATTTGAACACAGGGCCTTAGCATCATTTATACAATTTATTTGTCATTTCAGAGGTGGTCTTATTAAGTCACTAAGTTGCCCCAAGATGGCCTTGAACTTGCAGTCCTCCTGTCTTGGCTTCCTAGAATGCTGGCTTCACAGGCATGGGGCACCATTCCTAGCTCTGTCTCTTACAGATGAGGAAAGTAAGAATCAGAGAGAGTACATGGTCTACCACAACCACCCAGCTAGTAAGCAGCGTGACCGGGACTCAAAGGCAGCCCTGCCAATCTCCACATTCCATATACTTGGTCTGATGTTGTAGCTCAATCTGCCCAGTGTTGATTTTCCTAGACATTAGGGCCCTACACTTCCATTATTCTTGCCTTCTCTAACCTTCCCACCCATGAAGAGCATGAGCTCCGCTGTCCAGCTTCACCTCCAAGTCGTATAGCTGTTGTAGAGATCCACCCAGACCTCTGCTTGCTGAGGAAGACGCAAGGCAACACGCTTGGACACTGCATTTAATTTAAGCAAGCATGATGGATTGCATGGTATTTCTTAACTGCATTATGTCTGGTTTTACCTTCATTCCCTGGGCCCAGGAAGAAAGAAGCTTCCCACTACAAACCCTCTTAGATTCATCCTCCTCAGTAGGGAGAACAGGTTTATTCTGCTCCACAAGCACATGAGACCGAGTGTCCTTGAAGCCCCAGAAGGACAGAATCTGATTGTCCTCGGCTGCCAAATCTGCTCCCCAGGGTCTCTGTGACGAGTCCACTTCTTTCCTTCACACGGTTGCTGTCCCAGTCCAGGCTACCTCTACACTCGCTAGGAAATCACTGCAGCCCCTCTTCTGGCCCCATCTGCCATCTGGACCTTGTGGGGCTGCCAGGCCAAGCTCTTCACCTCAGGCTGTGCAGTCCAAGGTGTGCTGTGGCCTTTACAGCTATCCTTGGTCTGGTCTGTAGTCTTTGCTCCCTACTCCGCCTCAAGTTCAGGCCAGGCCTGCTTTGTTTCCCTCCAACAAGTCCAGTCCCTGAGCCTGCGTTCTCTACCTCCAGTGCTGTGGGGTCTCTTTCCCACCCTCAATGCCTCTACAAGCCTATGGCTCCCAAGCCCTGTGCCCACAGTGACAGCCCCTCCAGATACTTTCCTAGCCCCTGTCCTTTCCCTGCACATTCCCCAGAATCTTCTCAGAACAAGTGCCCATTCTGTGACTGCATCCTCACAATGTCTCTGGGGGGCAGAGTGAGGCACAGAGGAGGAACGGCACCCACAGTCACCCAGCCACTTAGTGTCAGAGCCAGGACAGCAGCGTAGGTCTCTCTCACAATGGCCCTCGCTGCCTTGGGCCATCCCAACAACACCACACCCACAGGAGGGATGGCAAGCACCTCACCAACCTCCAGTGTGCTCCACACTGCGCATGCTCATGCATCCATCCACTTGTCACCTTCACTGTCACCAGCACTTACTCAGCCAATATTGATGGAGCCTAATTATCTACACTGCACTGTACTGATCACAATGATACAGCTGTGAGCTAACAGGTTGCAGCCTTCAGGGAGTTGCCAGGCCAAAGCAAATCACACAAACACATAGCAGAATGTGTGACTGGAGCCAGGGCAGAGCACCACAAGGACAGCAGGAGCCAGAGCACAGAGCTCCTCGTGGGACATCAACCTTTCTTCCTGGCAGAATCTCAACTGCATGCAAGTGTCCACCCCTCAAGTCCCTGCCCCAGAACCTTAGGAAAAACCACCCTCACCCTAATCCCAGGGTGGAACCCAAGGAAAATGCCAGCTCTGGCCCGGATGTCTCAGGAGGAAGCATGGGGCCATGGAGGCAAAGGTGATTCCATTAGGAAGGCGGGGATGGCCAGGTTAGGAATTTTGCTTTTCAGAGGCAAGAAACAGGAAAAGAAATAGCCCCTCTTGTCCCTCTGGATGCTTTCCTGTCCAGATGTCACGCCTGGAATTACTGCAGCCACTTGCTCCCAACCTCAGGACAAAGCCAACACCATGTTCTGAGCAGAGATGGCAAAAGAACTGGGTTCCTAAGGATGCTACCAAGCTGCTGGAGCAGCCAGGCCTGGAGATCTGACTGCCTTTATCTCCATAGGAGATAAAAGATTGTTCATCATCGGTCAATGTATTTGTTTCTCAATAAAATTAATTTTAAAAAAGATTGTTAATTTGTCTGTTTTTGTAGTCAAAAAAGAGAAAGAAAGAAAAGAAACTCACCAAAACTGACTCCAGGACTCGGGGCACATCTGCTTCTCTCACAACTCACCCCCACTCCTACCATAGACACCTCGTCTTCCTATATAGGATGCAGGCTGTGTCCTAAGAGCCTTCCCAGAGGCAGGGTGGCAGACAAGCCTTCACGTGCATGTGCAGAATGAAGGGAGTGATCCCAGGGTGGGATCCTGGCATGGGGAAGAGGAGGGCAGAGGAGTGACAGAAAGAGGAGGGATCCAAGCATAGGAGCCAGGAGCTGGCCTCTCTTGGTTCCCACTCCATGGTCTCTGTGAGGACTGTCCCAGGGGACATCAACATGAAGCTACCTCCCCGAGGAACCCCTGCTCACTGTAGGAAGCTCAGGGTCAGCAAAGCCAGCAGAGCAGGCACAGAGCAGATGCAGCATCCACCCATGTCTGCAGTGTCCAGCAATGTGGGCCCGAGTCCATGCCCGTTCTTATAGTTAGCTACTGAGCACAGAGCCAGGCTCAGGGGCTCCTGGGCCTGCAGACACATTCACCACATTCCCTAGGATCAGAGGTGTCTTTTTCCTTGGCCTACACAGAATGGCCAAGGGAGCCCCACCCATTATTGAAATGGGAAAAAAAATTGTATTTCAAAATTATTATTGTGCTTCATTATTCATCTGCAAATTCCTTTTGGAACACATTGAAAGCCAGATCATAATTTGATGATGAAATATTGATTATTCACCTACATCTATCTGTGGAGGCCCTTACTGTATAGGTAGAATGCCCACCCTGTCCTGTCTTCTATTTTAGGTCAATATAAAGATGGATGTTCTCCCCAGGCAAATTTTAATAAAATACTTGTGTCGATAAAATAGACACTAATGCCGGTGGGAGTCTGTCCAAGCATATGGGTTTGGGTTGCTGCTCTTCCCGGCAGCAGCCTGCGCCAGGAGGGGTTTCCAAACACCAGCACCTCCCAGCCAATCAGTGTCTCTCTTCATTTAAATTTTGTGAGTGGAAAATGTCAAGGGAATGATGGGTCGGCAGGGAGCTGCCCACTCCAGCTCCAAACTGAGCAGGGAATGAAAATAAAAGCAAACACAACTTGTAAACAAATCTGGGAGCTTTATTACCATCATTAGCAGTGTGTGTGTCCTCTCCAGCTTCAGAAAAGAATAAAATTAAAATGACAGAAGAATCATTCCCATCCTTCTTGGGCTCTTGGCACATGGCAGCCTGGGTCTCATCTTGTCTGTGGACACCTGCTATGCCTGCCCAGCATTCGGTTCCACCTGAAACTCCAGTAATTAGTACTTCTTTAAAAATCTCATTTGTTGTCTGCTTTCCCCACCAGAAGGTGAGGCCCAAAGCTCAGGCATTTTTAGCTTTATTGCTTGTTGCATTTCCAATGCTTGGCAGTTGAATTAATTTCTCTTTCTGCTTCATTCATTCATGCTACAAATGAAAAACTACAGGACTCTACTGGGCCCTTGAATGCTTCAACACAGACATTGGATGGAGTTGGAGGGAAATACACATAATGAGTACTGAAAATAAGCAAGCAGGCTGTAATTGCAACAGGGGAAGTGAGAAGGCCTGGCTGTACACAGGGGAAGGTTCCAGTCTGAAGTAGGGTGGACAGAGTTGGCCTCATTTAGAAGGAAATAGGAATATGACAGGGACAAAGAAATTTCCAGGTACTTGGAACAGCCAGTGCAAATACTCTAAGGCAGGAATATACCTGGTTTGTCT
Source organism: Octodon degus (assembly GCF_000260255.1). Lineage (NCBI taxonomy): Eukaryota > Metazoa > Chordata > Mammalia > Rodentia > Octodontidae > Octodon > Octodon degus. The sequence continues at coordinate 1,376,943 of NW_004524749.1, forward strand.
AAGGAACAAAAAAAGAAATGCTTGCTAGAGTGGAGTGAATGGAAGATTTGCATCAACAAATAAAATCAATGAGTCTGAGGCTTCCAGGGCCCCCTTTGCCCATCAATAACTACCACACAGAGGGAATCTAAGCAAAGAAAAACACAGTCCCCTGGATCCAGCCACCCCTGAAGTAATTTCTAACACCTTTTCAGTGCTGCAAGTGACATGGTCCCTTTTTGAAGGTCATTTATAACTGAGAGGGTCTTGGTAAAACACTAAAACTCTCCAGTGTCTGGGGATCATAAGGTGTCACAGCCACTGAGGGGTCACAATGATACCTGTGAGCAGATGCTGGGGCAGATGGGAAATCCATCCTCGGAGGGTGAGGCCTCGAACCCATCTGTGCAGGGGAGGCTTGCGTAGCTGACAAGTGAGAAGGACCCTCTCGATTTTGCCATCTTCAAGTGTCACAAGGATATTGTGCTGCTCCTCTGATGCCAGCACTGAGGCGGATTCTGGTCTTCCATCAACACGTGTGCTGTGTGAGCTCAGCCTTTGCACGTGCATGACCCAGAACTTACAGCTGACAATGAGGACTCCAGGTGTGAGCAAGCCCTTCAGTGGGGAGGAAGACACACTTCCCAGCACCAAACATGTCCATGCAAGGGTCCAAAAGATTCCATCCAACTCAACAAGCACCTCCAGATGCTGCTCTTAGAGACAGTGGGACACACAGCTGCCCCCTGAAAGAGCAGATGCTCTAATCCAGGGGTCAAGTGGCCCTTTCACTCATCCCATCCACTATGCCCAAGATACTCAGGGCCAGGGCAGGCCACACACACACACACACACACACACACACACACACACACACACCAAGAGAGAAAGACAGACATTTACTTGCATGCTTTACTCAGCAAATAGAGTGGTGATCTCCTGTGTGCCCAGAACTGCTGGGGCTCTGGTCCAGCAAGCAGAAAGATGGGCAAGATGCCAGCTCATGTAGAGCTCTGTCTTATCAAGAAGATAAAAGTAGTAAAGTGAAATTAATTGTACATAGGATGATTTACAAAACCAGTAAGTTCAACTAGGAAAACACATAGCAATATTAGAAGAAAGAGAGACATAAGGGACGACAGAGCAAGGTAGACTTCAGGGGAGGTTGAGCTGAGACCCAGATGGAGTGGAGCCCCTTGCAGAGGTGCGGGGAAAGCGGCTTCCAGCAGATGGAGCAACTGGCGCAAAGGCTGCCAAGCAGGCGCTACCACAGCACAACCAGCATCAGAATTGCGGCTGTGTGCTTGGCACTCAGTTAGTGGAAAGTTGGGGTGGCCAGGCCAGGCCAGGGCACGCAGGGCCTCATCTGCCACGGTGAGGAGCAGATTTAAGTGCAGCTCAGGCCAGCCAACCTCTTGTCTGCAGTCATGGTGCTGCCGTGCTCCCACCGGGATATTTTTATGTTCTCATCTTAACCAACCATTGTGTACAGACGAAAAATGCAAAGCAATGCAAGAAACTAATTGTCATTTCCCAAGATATGAGCAATATGACTCCAGATGGAAAGTTAACTACCTTAGGTATTTTGTTGTAGTCATGTGAAGCTGGCTGTTGCCTGGCTCCACCAGATCCTACGCTCCTGGAAGATCCTCAGTCTCTACCTGGGGCTTTGTTTAGCAGCTGAGCTGTGGCAGCCTTCAGACCACAGGAAGGGGTGCTCCTGGTTCACAGCAAACCACACACCCATCCTGCCCAGCCACTGCCATGTCTGTAAGTAATTGGAAAAGCAAGAAGGAACTTCATTTCTCTGTAGCAGCTACAAGGAGGGAAAGTAGCAGAAAAGGTCAGGCATGCCCTTCATCCGCTAAGCTCATCGGTCGGGGAGATTTGGGCTCCAAGCCACCCGCAGCAGGAGAGAAGTGCTCCACAATGCTGGGGCCCACAGAGCCGCTCCGGGGCAGTCAACAGCAAAGGAAGGGCTCTGCTCCAGCTCCTGCTCCCTGGGCCCTTTGGTGAAGCCTTCTGAACAGAGAGGGCAAGGAGGGGCTTGCCACAGGACTTAAAGGGAAAGGCGCCTGAGGAAGGCTTGATAGGCTTACAGTCAAGAGAATGGGCCTGAACTCTGGACCTCAGTTTAATCCAGTCTCCACAACTAATTCACTATGGTATCTTGGACCACTCACACCAACTCTACAGATCTCTGTGCCCTCATCTGCATTTCAGGGATGGTGACATTATACAAACTGTATGTTGTTGAAAAGATTTCTTGAGGATTATACAGAAAAAAGAATTTTGACACCTGGGGTCTCCATCAATATTGCTGTAGTTGTGACTTTTATCATTGTTTATTATTATGATTACTACAGCAGCCTTCACAATGACCCTGGTTGATCTTTTCCTCCTAGTGTTCTCATGCACCTGCACTGGATGGGGGTGATTCTAATGGGACAAGGCAGAGATGACATAGTGTGACTTCCAAGGCTAGATCACAAAGACATAATTGTGACTTGCCCCTTCCTCTTGGATGACTCACTTTGGGGAAGCCTGGTGTCACCTCAACACACAAGCCACCCTCGCATGGTGAGGCCCTGGGGCCTCTTGCCACGCCAGTGCTAACTTGTCAGCTACACGCAGGCACCACCTTGGGGTGGAGCCCCAAGCCCATCGAGCCCTAGGTGACAGCAGCCTGCCAACCTCTTGTCTGCAAGCTTCTGAGAGCGGAGCAGAAGCACCCGCTCAGCAGATCCTGAATTCTCAATTCAGAAATGCTCTGAGGTGGTGAATGTTTGCTTCTGTCAAGCCACTGCATCTTGGGCCGCTTTGTTATGCATGACTTAGTATAATCACTGCTCTGGAACTTTGAAGTGGCTGCTCCTCTGCCAATATGCATGCAGGCTTCTTCTTGCCGTTGCATAAGCTGCTTTGCAAAGACCAGGAGAGTAAAACCACTGCTGCACCAAGAAACCCTGGACGACAAGAGGCTATTTCCTGGTCTTTTTTTGGGTATCACCATCTCCAGAGAGCTCTCTTGGTAGGTCTTGGTCAGGACAGGGCCCTTCCCCCAACTGCCCAAAGCAGTGCTCCACACCATCTTCTCCAAACACTCTCAGCAGCTTGCCTCATGGTTCTAGAACCCAATAGGTTTTAACCATGCTTTGGCTCACAGGAAGCTCAGACCCACATTTCCGGTCTACTGCAGATGATTTACAATGCTTCATAGCAGGAAGATGACAATCCTGTCCCTCGATCATATTTTAAGATTATTCTGTTATATCTATATTTTATTTTATTACCCTTAATTTATTTCTGCCCTTTGTGAGATGAGGCAGCATTAACAAAGTCATAGGAGGCCCGAGTGGAAGATACAAATGCTCCAGAGAGCCTCGATCTCCACCTCTCCTACTCTTCCCTTCTCTGATGGTGACACCACTTACTGCTGTGGCTTGGGGTGCAGTGAATAGCTTTCTCAGCTTCTTAGCCACACATCAGATTTGCAGCCACTGTTTTCCAAACTCAACGGTAAGATTGCCCAACAAGCTGTTCTGGAAGGACCTTGCAGAGTGAGGAAGGGGCTTGCTGTCCCCTGGGCTGAGAGGCAGCCCAAGGTACCCACTGCACTAAAGAAACAGTCCCTCAGCTGCCATCAAGTCAGGTAATGTCTGCAGTGGCTCGAGCACTTCAGACAGGACCCTGCTAGTAGACACAGATGAAGGAGGCAGAACCCAAAGGCAACAACTGGGTGGCTTCCAGCCTAATCTTGGAAAGAAAGAGCCTACATTACTTGATGGGTCTAAACAAAACCTTTGGGAGGTTGTATCCTAGCAGCTATCATAGTGGAAACCAATGTCATTAAGATTAACCAACAGAGTTACTAACTCTACTTTTATGGCCACTAAGCATCCTTCCAATTTTAAACTGGCTTCTCCTGTCATGTGCAACAGGGAGAGTGAGTCCAAGGAAAGGAGGCCAGCTAGCTCTTTCCCTTGGTGCCCATCTCTGTATTAAGGAACCAACTTTTGGGACACACATAAACATGTGCACACACACACACACACACACACACACACACACACACACTGGCTCTATCACTCTTGATCCTCATCCACGTGAAGGGGATAGTGAGGGTTATCAGTTCCATCTCCAAAGTGCAAAGTAAGCCAAATAGCAGCAAATTCTCAATGGCCCCACTCAGTAAATCAGAGCTCAACAGAATCAGGTCAGAGCTGGAAGGACGCCGAGAACCCATTGCAAGTAATGACTCCTGCCCCCAGGTTCACAGAAGTAACATCGGGGTCTGTGAATCCCTGGCAAAAATTCAAGAAACCTAAGGGAACACATTAGTCAGTAATGAGGCCACACAGACTAACTAAGGCATCAGCCACCTCATTAAACTACGAAGCTTAATACTATGTTTATTACACAAATCATTGCTAAATGTCTTTTATTCATAAAATTGGGAAAATGAATTTGTTATTCCTTAATAAGTGCAACGTGTTGAGTTGACAAAATACTTACAAAGATAGGGATTAATAAGTGGTGAGACTACTAAAGATATCTTTGTTCTACAAGGTTTAAAACCACCAAGCTTACACCCTCTACCTACCATTCTACAAAAGAAGACGTGATATGTGTAAGTACCAACTGCCCAAGAAGTAATGTTATGTTTCAAACATACACTAATAAAGAAAGAAACCAAAAGATAAGGGTGAGGAGGAAGAAGAAACAACCATACTTTTTCTCAAGCTTCAGATTTTACTTAACTTCTTAAATTATTCTGTAAGTCCCTCCCCAAAGCCCTGGCAACTAAAATATGAGCAGTAATCTGTCCAGAGCCTGTTTGTTTGCTTTGTCTCCTAATTCACTCAGCCCTTTGTGAATGAGAGCATGAAATTGTCACTCACCTGATAATTTTGACAGGGAGGAAAAGGAGGAGGTTCAATACTTTAAAAAGAGAAGAAGAAGGATTGGGAAAGCACATAAATTACATCAATAGTTTCTCCACATCACTTGACCTTCACAATAATCCCATGGAGGAAGGCATAATTTTCTCTTTTAGGGTCAATAAATTCAACATTTAAAGCAATTGAGAGATTAGCCAAAGCAAACAGGTATAGAAGCAAAGTCCGGTTCCCCGTAAGGTTTATGACCTGGCTCAGTCCACTGTTCTATGTAGCTATCACTGGGCTCAGCACCATGGACAGAGGCAGAGCTTCCTGCACTGTAAGTGGGGATGGAGAGAGAAAGGGTAGTGCGGAGTCTCTGGGAAGAGATGTTTCTACAGAAATGTCTGCCTGAATAGGAACAGGATGGGAGCAAGGAAAGACACATCATAGTAATTTCTTTACATCCATGTCAGACTGAGCTGCTTTTAGAATCATTTTCGACCCTCCACCTACTACATAAGGTAGGACAAGTATTGTATAATGCCATTCCCAGACTGCCACCCAGAGTTTGTGTAAGGGATAGATGACTCAGTAGGTGGGAAAGTTATCTGGAATTCATAAAAGACACTTTTAAGGAAATGATTACAATGAACAAAGCAGCCTCCTCCTCCTGAGCCAAGGTGAGGACTTGTCACAATCACAGTGAGTGCGAGTTCCATCGGAGAGCTTGAGAGTGGGAGCAAATTAAGGCCCAACCATATAAAATATCACAATCCCTCTGCCTGTGCTGGTTGCAGGAGGCCTGAGCCATATCCCCTGGCTGTGTCAGAGTCTCTCTCTGAGCTTCGCACATCCTCCATGGCACAAAATCTGGGGAACAGATCACAAGTTAGAGTTGCTAGATCATTAGATTCCCCAGGAGTCTGCATACACGTGGTGATACGGACAGAAAGAGGATAGATGGCAGATGATAGATAGATAGATAGATAGATAGATAGATAGATAGATAGATAGATAGATGATAGATAGATAGATAGATAGATAGATAGATAGATAGATAGATGATAGATGGACAGATATTTAACTATAGGTATATCTCTACAAAACTGAAAATTGTAACTCCCCTACCTGGGGGAATTAGGAATCTTTCTATTGCCAGTGACAGAAATCCATGTCACGTGGTCCTAAGTGAAAAAGGAAATATATTGTCTTGGAGAAGAGCAGGGGAGGGTCCTCCCTCGGGCACAGCCCCATGGAGCTCCAACAGCTTGCTTTGATCTCCTTCACAGAGGGTCTACTCTCAGGCAGGCTCCCCTTCTGCCTCAAAGTGGCTGCCAGCAGCTGCAGGCATATCTATTTTTTTTTCAAATCAGCAACAGCAAGAGGGCATTTCTTTCTTAGTAAAACCTCATGGCCTGCATGCTGTAGGCACTAATCATCCTGGCTTGTGTCACTTGCTGAATTGGTCAGGGCCTGGGTTCTCTAAAAGAATAGTTGGGAATTTATTAGCTAGGCTTACAGGATCAGAGAGGAGCAAGTCCACAGTGGCTGTGTGCACACTGGTGAGCTGAAAGTCTCAGTAGCTGCTCAGTCCCAGAAGCTGGCAACTGTAGGAGAAGAGTTCGAGGAGGTAGCACCAGTCTGCAATGAGGGGAGCTCTCTGGAGTCACTGGTGTGAGTCTGTGTTGGAAGCCAGAAGAAACTGGGGTCTGATGGCCACGCACAATGGCAGTAGCAAGCTGTTCCTACTCAAGCAGAAAGGAGATTTGCAAACACGACCTGGCTTCTTCCTCCTCCTTTCCCTTTCACCCCATCCAGGCTACACGCCTTCCAGTTGGTGCTGCCACATTGGAATGGGTCTTCCTGCCAACCTTCAGTAGGCCTTTGTGCCAGTCATCTCTGGCAGCAGCATCAAGCTGTGTGACCTGGAGTGTGGAGCTTCCTCTTTCTCTTTAGAGCCCCAGCCTCCCATGCATACAGAGTTTGCTTTGAGGATAAAGTGAGACCAGGCAGGAAATGTGCAGAGCCTGCCACCCAGGGGTGGTCCCTAGCACCTGGGATGGACAGTAGGTCTTGTTGTGGGGTCTTCAGAGCTTCTGCTCACCCCACACCTGACGTGGTACCTGGCTGCTCCAGGAAAGGCCCCCACCTTGCTCCTCTCCTTGTCCACTTCAGCTTTTGACTGTATTTTGTTGGCTCTGGGAATCAAACTGAGGACCTCACCTTTGCCAGGCAGGTGCTGTGCCACTACGCTATATCCCTGGCCCCTAGGTCCCCACTGCCTCCTGCTGGCATTGCTGATGCCCTGAGAACCAAATGCTGCTGACCGTCCTCCCTGCCCTCTTACAGGTGGGAGCATGGTGGTGGGCCTGCAAGCTTTTCCAGCATCCTCCCTCCTCTCCGTCGGGACAGTCTGACTTCCTATCAGCACCTTCAGCTAGCAAACCCCGGGGAAGTGGTCCCAAAGGTGCCGCTGTTTGCTGACTCTCCTTAAGGTCCCCCTTTGTGATATGGCACCGAGAGTAGACAAGCCCTCACCACACTCATTCTCTCAGAGCCTGTTTCTATCCACATCTGTCATCACTGATTACGTTTCAATGGTTTTGGTCTCTATTTTAAATAAAATATGTATGCCTCCGCTGTCAGATCCTGCCTTTATTTGAAAATTTAATCTTGTTTCTAGGAGTCTAGATTAACTTATTAGATTTAGGTAACCTCATGTGTCTCTGAGAGCGAGAAGGAGCAGAATCTCCTCTCCGTATGCAACCCTTCTTGGTGAAAGCCACGAGCTGAGTGGATCTCACCACGCAGAGCAGCATGGCTGGACAGTGGCACCATCCCAGACAGCTGTGCTTGGTAACCACATGCCCAGGGGCCCTCCTTCTGGGTCCCGGGGGCGCAAAGTCAGCTCCCATACACTTAGCCAGGGCCTACATTCACCGCAAGGGCCCCCACCATCACACCTTTCTCTGATCTCTGTGGAGTTTTCAGAAAAGACCCTCAATGGAAGACAGATTTGCCGATACTCCTGGGCCAAGGCGCTTTGAGCCCTTCGTGCCTCTGCTGTATATTCTGTGTCTCGCAGATACATAGAACTCTTACACCAGTTATACCACAGGGAGCGGGGACTTGGTGTTAGTGCCACTGTGTGACCTTGTGCACTTACTTTCTCTGGCCTCTTCTGAAGTCTCCTCATCTGAAAGATGGAAACGAGGTGAATGTCCCTCTCAGAGGGCTGTCGGTGTCTGTCTATTTCAACTACTATAACAGATACCACAGATTGACTGGTTTATGAATAGTAGAAATGTTTGACTCGTACTTCTAGAAAGACTGAGAACTTTTCACCAGCACTGGGGGGACCTCACACTGTGACAACGTGTGGCCAACACCCAGCCCGCATTCTGTGACATCTCGTGTCAGAAGAACCCCTCCCACGACCTTCAGACCAGCCACTGCTGAGAAACAGCCTCCACGCACTCGTGAGGACGGAGCCCGAGGACCCGGTCACCTCTCAAAGGTGACTGTCAAGAGTCGCCTGCCTCTTGACACCGTTGCAATGGGACATGAATTTTGAAAGAGACATTCAAACCACAGCAGGGCAAATGCTCTAGAGCGGCCCCCCACAAGCTTGTCACTGCACTAGCGGGCCTAGGAACCACTGCCACCTTCCTTCCACCTTCCACCTCAGTCGAGGACATAGTGACTCGAGGACAGAAGTGATTTCACAGAGTCACAATCAAGTCAAAGGCAAACCCAGTTCAGAACCAGGAACCCTGACATCCAGCGCTGCAAGCTTCCCCTTCTCTTCTGCCCCCCACCCCTTTCTCCTCTCCCTCACCCCACTTTGCCTCTCCCCTTGCAGACCCCTTTCTCCTCTATGGGCAGGATGCTGCCCCCCATTCATACTGCGTGAGAAGATGCTGTGTGTATGTTGGAGAGACTTTAGGACCCAGCCAGGGTTACATGGAGCTGTAAATCCTAACCCGACGGGTCCTTGTGAGAAGGGGAACAGATCCTCTCTCCGCCTAGCATGAAACCTACATGCTTTGCTGGTGCTTTGACCTTGGATTTCCGGCCTCCAGAACTGTGATAAATACATTTCCATTGTTTAAGCCTTGAGTCTATGATTTTTTGCAAAGGCGGCTCAGGTTGGTGGTATTTCTCTCCCAGCACCCCGCAACAATCCCTGACTTTCCTGTTGTATCCACGCCATCTTCTGGACACTCTAGGAATGGCAGGCAGAATGCGCCCTCAGAAATACCTCCTCTAAGAGCCTCAAGTCTCACACACATACACACGCGCACACGGCCTAGACTAACAGCTGAGATGTCTCCACACCTCAGCTACCCTGTCTCATACCAAAATACCCCACATAGCTCAATTCCTGCAGATGAAACCTTATCTCGGACCTCAAAGGCCCCACCTCCTTGTCCCCCCCCCCACCACCTGCTTACTCCACAGCTGGAATGTAAGAGGTGCTCACCAAGGGTTCACGGAGTGATTAAGAGACTGTGCTTCCTGCCGCGGGGCTAACTGGGTCTCGCTGCAGGGGTCCTGTGCTCAGGTGTGAGCACCCTCCTGATGGAAGCCCAGCTTGCACGCCCACGGGAGTGTGCCTTGTGCCTGGTGACACCATAGCCTTGCACACAGCGTTCGGCTGCCCAGTCAGGCCAAGCTAAGAGGTAACTAATTAGTAGCCGCAGCTTCCATCTCAGAATGGCCTCAAGCCGAGCTCTGTAAAACGACTCTGAGCAGGGACATATATCTTCTGCTTTGTCGCTTGGCAAAACAACTCAAAGGAAAAGAAGACACAGTGACTGTCCCCATAATTCAGCTGCCTGGGCCTCCGGAGGAGCTGCTCTCTGATGAGACTAATTAAGATGAATCTGTCTAAAGGGAGTGACAACCCCGGCTTCAGCTTTCTGACCCGAGGCTCCGCTCTCTCTCCAGTTCCTAAATCAGCTCTGACGCGGCCCCCAGCCCTGCACACTCTGCAGGCCAGATCCATCCTCACCACCGCCCAGCTGAGGGGGAGGAGACCAAGGCCATGCCCAGCATAGCCCCCACAGGGCGGGAGAGCAGCACCGTGAGGGGCCATCCCACCTCCCTCTGCTCCAGGCTCTCCTCCTGCTGCTCAGCACTGCTGCGCTGCTGCTCCTGTCTTTATTTGAAATTTTACTGTTTTACTGGTTGTGACTTTTTGGCATAAAAATATTGCATTAATGAACTTCAATCCCCAGTACCTCAAAAATTTACATTAGTGAAAGCAAGAACTGAAACACAGTAAACAATCATTTCCAGTGGCGTTCCTCACAATTGCTGGAAGATGGAAGGAAATCTTGGCACCAGTGGATGGAGAGAGAAGCAAAACACAGTGCAGTGAAATATTATTCAGCCTTAAAAAAGGAGGAAATTCTTTTTTCCCATAATTTTATTGAGAAACAAATAGCAACGAGACAGTTTCAAATCCAATTGGTAGGACAGTTTCCATAATTAACACATTGCATACATTCTTCCTAGTGGTTAATTGCTGTACAAGATGCGGACATGATATCCTATTTACAAACACTATTAGAACAAATCCTTCTATTCATTAAGAGAATGTAACTGTATATCTATCCTAACCATTTTGAATACACAGATACAAAATGGACATTCATCTGTATCCCCTTTTTTTGTTTAGTTCCATCATGAAGACCCAATACTATTATGGACTACTGGACTATTTTGGAATATTTTGCTGAATTCACACACCTATAATATTTAAATGATGGAACTAAACAAAAACAGGGGGTACAGATGAATGACTATTTTGTATCTGTGTATTCAAAATGGTTAGGATAGATATATAGCTACATTCTCTTAATTCAATCAATAGAGGGATTTGCTCTAATAGTGTTTGTAAATAGGATATCATGTCTGCATCTTGTACAACAAATAACCACTAAGACAATATAGAATGTGTTAATTATTGACACTGTCCTACCAATTGGATTTGAAACTGTCTCATTGCTATTTGTTTCTCAAGACAATTGTGGGGGGAAAAAAAGAAGTCGTGGACCTGAGTCCCCTACAGCTCAATATAACAGCATGGCTTTACTTCTTATACTTCGTTTTTATACTTTTCTGCTGGATGGTTAAGACCAAGATAAAGCAAGACCTATGTGACAAGAATTGTAGCTTTTGTATCTGATAAAGTCAGTCAAATCCCCTCAGGATTTATCCTGAGATCCTGTACCTCAGATTCTAGATCCTTTGTCATGGTCAGCCATATGGATGAGTCACAGCCATTGCTTGGCCAATGTGCTCTCTGTGAAAGCCTGAGAGAATGTTTTCTCTCCATGTGACTCTCCTTAGGCTCACTCTACATCATCGATCACTTTCCTCTTTGGCCCCATAATCTCAAAAGAAGGAAATTCTGACATATGTGACAACCTTCAAGCAACCCCAATTCATTATGCAAAGTGCAATAAGCCAGCCACAAAATGGCACCTGCAGTCTGACTCCCCATGCCAGTTTGTCTCTGAGGTGCCTCCCCCAGGCCCATGTGTTGACAGCTTTGTGACCAGACTAGCACCTTTGGAACATGGTGCAAACTTTCAGAAGTGAGGTGGTTGGCCTTGGAGAGAACTGTGGGCCCCACTTCCTCCTTCCCTCCATGGTGGACCCTGCCATCATGGGCCCAGAGCAACAGGGACCAGCGGCTATGGCCTGAGACCATGGGCCAAAGTACACCTTTCCCCCCACCAAATTGGGTCAGCTCAGGCATGGGCTACAGGCATGGCACACACACACACACACACACACACACACACACACACACACTCCCTGGTCACGACAGCAGTCAGATGCGGGGAGACAGAAGTAGAATGGGGGCTTCCAGGTACTCGGGGGGGCAGGAAATGGGACTGAGTGTTGGGTGGGGGCAGACTTCCAGCTGGGAAAGATGAAAGCACCTCTGATGATGAATGGTGTTAATAGTGGTGCTACAGTGCCAACAGGCCTGACCAGGCTCACCCCCCAGACTACAGCTAAACCAGAGGCCCAGAAGCCATGCCTCTAGCACTAAGCCTAGGGCTTAGTCCAAGAAAGCTCCCTGCCTTCTCCATTGTCCCCAAGATGTGACATTACTGTCCTAGAGTAGAGCCGCACCCCACAGGGAAGGGTCTGAGTGGACCCAGGAACCCTGGGGCTCCACCCTGTCTCCCTACTGCAAAGACAGTCTTCACATCTGACCTTTCAGGAAAAGCCAAGTTAAGGCTCTTGGGCAGGTGTGGTCAGCAAGGCAAGATCAGGTCCAATTTTGGACTCTGCAGCTATAACAGTGGCTGCTGCTTATTCTCTGTCATCCATCCCCACCAACAGACCCTAAAGATTTAGCTGAGTACTGGTTGCCTGGAATAAGGTCTTCACTCCTTAGCTTCTCTAAGGGACTGAGATCTATCTGCCCCCAAGCCTGAAGATGAAGAGTCATGCATAGCTTTGGAGAGATGTCCATGTAGTAAACACTTTCCTCCTCCTACTAGCTGGAAGGGGTGGTGTGACAGCTGGCGCACTGGCTACCACACAGGAAGCACTGTACTGTAACAGAGAGCACAAGATAGCAAGGGGCTGAGTGCCTAGTCTGGGGAGAGTCACGCCAGCCTCTAACACTCACCTGCACACTTCTCTGAGAGGCTTGGGTCCCTGCCCAACACAGGGCCATCTGCCCTGGAACCTACCACCTCCTAAGCTCCCTGTGCACAGGAGCACAGGAGAAGGCTTCTCCCTCCCCATCACGGAAACTGGCACAAGCAGCCGGTGTCCAGCACAGTGGGCCGAGATGCTGGGTCACACGTTGGCCACTTTCACATGCACAATGACCTTCTGTCGAGCCGTGCTGCTGCTGTATTAGTGTGGCCACTGTCCTGCCTCTCACCTTAAGCTTCCCCTCTAGGAGGTGTGGACAGAGCTAAATGAAGATAGGGGCATGGGTGGGCACGCACTGAACAGCGTGAGACGCGTTAGACCCGATGCTGGTGTCCCTGGAGCTCTCACGCTGTACTGAGATCCTACCCAGCACCAGACCGGGCGGATGTGTGGGAGGGGTTAGGCTTAGTGCCCTGACCAGGAGAAACTGGGGGCAGGGTGCTTCTTCTCTCTGCTCCCTACCAAGGGGGGACACAGCCAGAGGACAGCCACCTGCACCCTGGAGGAGGGCACAGCCCAAGCCGACCCTGAGGTCAGTCTTGCAGCCTCCAGAACCCAGAAAAATGAGTGTTGTTTAAGACATTGGGTCTCTGACATGTTCTAAGGGCCCATACTGCCTGGCATGGTTGGCCACACCTGTAATCCCAGTACTTGAGAGGCCTACACAGCATGATCACAAAGTTAAGCCAACATGTGAGTTCAAGGTCACACAGTGAGTTCAAGGTCAACCTGGACTACTTAGAAAGACCCTGTGTCAAAAGAAAAATGAAAAATTATAACAAGTGAACATACAATTTGTATTCTCTGGTGGATGGCTGGCACTGTTAAAAGCAAGAGCTCCCCTAAGTCAACAAGGGCCTCTTGGCCCTGGCTCCTTTCTCCAG
>NW_004524749.1:1390477-1415563 GCF_000260255.1 Octodon degus
TGTGGGCTTTTTTGCAAGTGATGAGCCCTGAATGATCCCTGTCAGGTGCCGAGGGAGACCCGCACTGCAGCCACACCCTGGCACGTGCCAGCCTCCCCGCCCCCACCCAGCAGCCACCTTGGCCCTCAGCCTCCCGGGCATCGGGCGTCCACTCCTTCTGCCTCGTCTCCTCTCAGGCTAAGGAGAAGTGACAAGGTCCTGGGAAAGTTCCCAGAGTGGCCTCTTGAGCAGAGATGTGGGAACAGGTCCCAGGCCCAAGGACTGGGAAGGAGGAGCTGCACCCAGAAGGGGGTGCAGGGACAGTGGTCCTTGCAGACAGATGGGTGCTGAAACAACCCCTCCGGAGTTGTGACCAAAGTCAGGCAGGTCTGTTTTCAAAGCACTTTCTGCCTGCATTATGTCCTGATCCCCAGGGAGAATACACAGGCCAGAGACTCAGGCTGTGCCTAAGAACATGCAGCAGCACAGGGCACTGAGGCGGAGTCTGTCCTTGTCTTCTGACTGCAGGATGCTGGAGCCACCTTCAGCCTTCCTCAGAATTTGGAGACTCTCCCAGAACATGACCCCCAGCAGTGGACATGGAGGGGCAGGAAGGACACTCTACGGCTGAAGGTAGATGGAAAGTGGGCCCCTTCCTCCCACCCCTCCCAGACACCTGCCTGGCTCCCAGGGCCCGTGCCACACCCACTCCCCTCTTCTGACACCAGCACCCCAGTATTTCCCCGGGGAACCGTCCCTTCCCACAGGATGCACGGGCAGTGTGACCCTGTGTCAGCAGCCCAGCTTGGCAGCTCTGTCCCCTGGAGTGTCAGCAGAAGGGCATGCAGATGGCACAGCCATGGGGGAGGAGGCACACAGCATGCAGCTTCCCCACCCCGCACTGCCCTGGGCATCTTCTGCACCTTTTGTTCTGTGCTGAAGGCCTCTCCAGGTCCTTCCTCAGGACATCATGCTAGATCAGGGTTTGTCAGGGCCGGCTCTGGGGGCTGTGTCTCCCAAGATCCTCGCCTGGCCCAGGGAGGGGCATACCAAAGGGGACAAGTCCAGTGTGATGCCAGACTACCAACCAGAGCACACAGCCACCCACCTGGGTCTCTCTGTCTCTCTCTGTCTGTGTCTCTGTCTGTCTGTATGTCTGTCTGTCTGTCTGTCTGTCTCTCTCTCTCTGTGTCTCTGTCTCCCTTTCTCTGTGTGTGTGTGTGTGTGTGTGTGTGTGTGTGTGTGTGTGTATGTGTGTCTGGGTCTCTGTGTCTCTGTGTCTCTCTGTGTCTCTCTCTGTCTCTCTCTGTCTCTCTCTGTCTCTCTGCCTCTGTTTCTATCTCTCTGTCTCTGTCTCTGTTTCTCTCTATATCTGTCTCTCTCTGTGTCTCTCTCTCTGTCTCTCTGTCTCTCTGTCTCTCTCTCTGTCTCTCTCTCTCTCTCTCTCCCCTCCCACCCCCACCCCCTTCCCCAGCTCCTTCTGGTCACATCCCAACAATCCCTTACACACAAGCCCTAATATGGCATCTGTTTCAAGGACCCTAGACCTCTCTCTGTGCTCCCCACTTAGGCTCTCACAGGCCCTGAGATGCCCAGCCCAACGTCCCACCAGTGACACACAACCATCATCACTACCTTCCCTTTAGCCACTTCATGTTATTGCTATGCTGCCCTACTCCAGCCTTCGACCCTCAGTCTGTCCGCGGTATCGGGGGCTGCATCATCCACACCAGGTGGATCTTCCTGTCCATCTGCACCTGTGCTTCAGCAACGCCCTCTCTCTATGTGATGAGTGAGTGGCAAACTTACAGGCAGATGCAGGCGGGAGGTGGGGATCATCCTGCAGACCCCACTGTGGAGCCTAGGAGGACAGCACACAGGACAGCAACCCAGGAGGCAGGAGGCAGCCAGCTGTGTGGCAGAAAGCAGCACAGGACAGCGGGAGTCAGAACTGCAAAGCAGGTGACACCATGGGCCGGGGGCTCAGTAGGGGTGTTTCCCATTGGGAACCAGAGACTTGGGGCAGTGTCAGGCACCCAGATCACAGCCACTCCCCATGTTGGGGCACTCTGAAGGCAGGACCAAAGTGAGAAGCCACAGCACTGGGCTCCAGAGTAGACAGAGGAACAGGGAAGCAACCGGCGGCTCGCCTGCAAAGCCCTGCCCACCCCACTCTTGGGGTGAGCGCAGCCCCTAGGTCACACACGTTGCTGACGTGGGTGCAGCTGCAGCCCATTATCACTGCCCACCCTGCCTGGAGGTCTAAGGCAGCCAGGTTCAGCTCTCCGTCTAGGAGACACTGTGCACGGGGAGCATCCCAAACACGGGAGCCAGAGTCACCTCTCACGTCTGTGGCCCTTCACTCTTCTGTGTCTGTGCGTATTCTCCACATGCATGCAATGTGTCACATCCTCCATGTGGATTAATCCTTGCCACAGCCCTGGGAACAGGTGTTATTAACCCTAGACTTTATAGGTGAGCAAATTGAGGCAGAGAAGTTAAAAATTATGTCTAGAGTTAAGGGTGTAGCCCAGGGGTAGAGCACTTGCCCGGCACATGCAAGGCCTGGGATTCCTTGCCCAACTATGCCAAAACTCATGTCCGCAGTTGCACAGGCAATGCGGGCCAAGGCCTGATGTGCCCCTTGCTGCCAGGTGACACTGCACTTAACACTGTCGCATGTGGCCCTGAGTTGCAGAGGGTTGTGTTGTCTCTTGTACCATTGAGCTCGTCCCATCAGCCCCTGGGGTTTCCCGGTCACAGCAGTACCCTGCCTGCCTCTCTAGGACCCTGCCCACCCTGTCCTTTGCAGGAAGGGCCATGCCTTCTCCCCCCACTCCTCTCCCCCTCTCCTGTAACACTGAGCTGGAGACAGCTGGAAATCTGCTCGGCAACATGCTTGGGACATCTACGCTGGGGCCTCCCAAGCCTCCTGCTGCTGCCGGTGGCCCCGAGGCAGACATTTGGAGCTTCTGTGCTGACTCCAGCGGAGAAGTCACTGCATCGTCGCCGACTGCCACCATGCTGTGATTAGTTAATCACAAAGTACATGGGGCTTTTAATTAACCACCAGCCTTGCGCGGGCAGCTGTCGCACATGCCGCATCTGATCACGGCTCCTCTGTAGTCCAGGCTGATGGGACATTCCATCACACACTGGATGCTCGCTGTTCTGGTGCAAAGGGATGACAGCTGCCAAAGCTGCAGCCCTAATGGAAGCTGCCGGCCACCGGAAGCAGGGAGGAGGGCAGCTGTCAGCTTCCGCCTTCAGGTGAGTACAAGGCAGTGGCTGGTGGAGCCTCCACAAAATCTGCAAGTGAAACAAGCCTGCAGAGTAACGACACCTAAAGCCACCACATAATTAGACAATATAAGGCTTCAGGCCTGGTGGGATCCAGGGTCACAGCAAAGAAGGTGGGGCTGGAACTTCCAGAGCAGCTGCATTTTCATCCCCAACAAATGTGCCGATAGGGGCACAGCTGAGACGGTGATGGCTTTCTCCCTAGGGATGTTTTCAGCTCTCTCTGATGCAGTTCCACTTGCCCACATGTGGGCCTCAAGTAATTCCAGCCCTTCTTCTACCATAACCTTATCATTTTTAATTTTAACCATCTGGACACACGCTTGTGTTATCCAGTAGATCAGCAGCACTGTGACCTCCTAGACTCGGAAAGTTCTCTGCCATGAGGCTGTGTTGTGCACTATGGGATGTGCATACCTCCCTGACTTCTACACATGAGGAAGAAGTGGCACTCATCCATGCAACGACCAGAATGTCTCCAGACTTTACTAAAGGTCTGCAGGGTGCACGAGAGCCGCTGGGCACAGTCCCCATGCACCACACTGTGGCACCGTGCCTGTCTCTCGTCACTGCACGCTATCCTATGTGTTGCTACAGTGAAATACCAGAGGCAGCTAACTCACAAGACAAAAGATGTTCCCTCTCCTGGTTTCAGAGGTTCAGAGTCCAAGATCAGGTAGCTCCATCTGTGTGGCCTCAGTAAGTAGAGCAGATGGTGAGGGGTCGCATGCAGCAGGAGCATGTGTTGAGCGAATGGTCTCCTAGGACCAGAGGAAGGACAGTAAGAGAGGGAGAGGGAATTCCCCCTCAAGAGCACACCCCACAGAGCTGAAGTCCTCCACTAGGCCCATATCTTAAAGGACCACAGCCCCTCCCAAGACTGCTACCCTGTGGACCAAGCCTGTCAATGTGAACTTCTTCTAGGGGACCTTAACATCTACATCAAGCAGACCAAGCTCCTCTGGGCCACAAAAATCTTAACTTGAGACAGGAGGTGAGTGGATGCTAAGAAGTTGGGCAGAGGCAGGGGATTCAGACCAGAGAGCCAAGAGGGCCTGGGGACACCGGTGCCTGACCAGCCTTCTCCCTGCCACCCTAGATCACATTGACACAATGATGGCAACGTCACATGTCAGGTACTACTGGCTGCACTTCACAGCTTGGCCTGATTCAAGAGCTCTTTGAAACAACTCATGAGGAACAGTGTTTTTTTGTCCTGTTTTACAGATGGGGGAAGCAAGAGAGTTTTGCTATTGCTGTGGTTTCCCCAGAGTTGCCAAGAGGCACAGATGGGATTCCAACCCCAGTGGCTCAGGCCTGAATCGACACGTCCGACTTCCACACCTGGTCCCTGCCAGAGGACAGAAGCTGCAGGGCTGTGTGGAGAGGCCTAAAATGGCAAAACACCTCTGTGAAGCTTTTTTTTCCTTCTTTACAAGTAATTTTGAAACATCCAGTGTATTGGCATTTATTACGGTCACTGTGGTGGTTTGTGTCTAGGTGTCCCCCCAAAGCCTCACGCAGACATAGGGTGGCTTGGCTTCTGCAGTTTGTGACTGATTCTTGATTCAGTGCTGGTATTGCAGGTGGGAGTGCTACTCCGTAGCCCTGTAATCTGCATTGCAGTGTAAGGAGGGGAGAGAGGCTAGTTAGCTGCCTGAGCTGCTGCCCCTCCTCTTGCTCTCCGCTCTTTGCCTCCACTGTGAACTGCTGCCCTCTGCCATGTGCCACTCTGCCTTGGAACCAGCTGAGCCTGGACTGAAACCTCCACTGACTGTGAGCTAAATAAACCTTTCTTTCCTTCATTTTGGGTGCTGGGTTTTTGTCCCAGCAATGAGAGAAGAGTAACTGAGACACTCACCATGCTGTGCAGTTGATCACTGAAGAACACACCTCCTGTTTAACTAAGACTTTCGTCCTGTGACTTCCATCTGCTATTTCCCATCCACCTCCTCCCCGGCCTCTGAGAGCCACCACTCCTCCCTCTCCCTCTGCAGTTCTGACTCTGCAGAGCCCACATGTCACCACGCTGTTCTCAGTTCTGTCACTGGAGCTACAGCACAATCAAAGCTGGAGGCTCATTTAATTATTTTGTTTTATTTTTTTAATTGACACTTACTGCCTACTATTAGGCACTCTATGATGTTTTGACCCGTGTATGCATTGCACAATACTACACCAGGCATTGAACATATCCATGACCTCATACACTGTTTCTTTGTGGTGAGAATGTCCAAAAGCATCTCCCCAGCTGTCTTGAAATATTCAGCACAACACTGCCACTAGTTGCCCTTACTGTGCCATGGAGTGCCAGGACATTTTCTCCCAGCTGCCATGACTTGGCTCCCATCATAGCCTCTGTAGCCACTGCTCGCCTCTGCACGCCCACGACCTCGCCCTCTCCCATCCCAAGTGCCATCGAGGTCAGGCAGGATTTGTCTTTCCATTACTGGTGTTCTCCACCCTCCACCAATTTGCTATGCGACTGCTGTTTCCCTCCTCAGCCTCCATCTCCCCTCTGTACAGCAAGAAGAACCGGACCCAATCTCCTGAGAAGCAGGACCTCAGCAAGGGGTGTTAGCCCTGTAGCCTTTGGTTCCTGTGGCTGTGACATGGTGAGAAGTGCCTGCTCCACTGGTTCATGGAGAAATCAGTGGACAGAACATGTGGAAGTGCCCAGTGCAGGGCCTGGCAGAGAAGATAGCGGTGCTCTGGAAGCAAAGGCAGCTTTGGGAGCCTGCACCCCCACCCCTCCCTCTGCCCCCAGTGCTCATGTCATGGGGTCCAATGGCAGAGAGCTGTGACCATGTGCCATGAGCACCCAGGCCTCCCTTTGTCATCCCCACACATGACAGCTCCACATGCTGGACCCTCTGGGAAAAAGCAACAAGCTGGCTTACTGTGCAGCAGACAGACAACCGTCACCCCTCACGTCCCGTGCTATGACTCATCCTTCCTCAGCCCCCATATCCTCACCCTGATAAGTTAGGAAAGACTTTACTTTATGGTCATCAGAACTGGGCAGGGATCTGCCAAGCTGCCTCCAGTGTGAAGCCGCGGTGCCTCTCATAGCCAGGCCTAAGACACCCCAGCCGATCAAATTGATATAGGGGAAAAAAGCTCCCTGAAAGGGATGCCTGGGCAGAGTTTGTGTTCTCTAAAACCAAAGAATGAATTTTAGGAACAACAGAGGTTAAGAGCAGAACATATTTGTTGGAGGAAAGAAAGCTGCTGTTCAAGAGATGGACAGAATGGGACCTGAGTGGGTTGCCCCAGAATCTGTCTTTTCCAGAGATTTTATAGAACAAAACCATATGGTGAGGTGGGTCTAAGGTGGAAAACATGGGAACTTGCTAAGTGGGCATGAGGTGGGACAAAACTATGGTCAGCCAATAAGATTACAAGCATGATTACTCAGATAAAACTGATTAAATTCAGGACCAAATGGGGAAGCGAGTCACATAGCAAGAGGACACCAATACAGAACAGGGACTTTCCCTGTAGGGGGCAGGGTTAGTGACTCTTTCAGGCTTCTTTAAGTTGAAAGCCCTATTTAGAATACCAATCCTGGATGTGTATCTTTAGAGAGGCATACGTGCGTTTGATCTTTTGTCTTGAGGTCTCGCCACAGCGGGAGTGCCTCTTTCTCACAGTTGGCAGGTGTCTGGCCTTCAGACTGCCTCCTTCTGAGGGCCTGGCCCTGTCTGATCATCTGTAATATTTCTATCTAACTCAGCTGCCTACAACAAAATCACCCAGTCTCTAGGGTCAGCCACCATTTAGAGGCTGGGAGTGGAGGCTCCTGTCATCACTCTGGGCAGCAGGACAAGACCTCCTTGAGCCTACACCACCCCTGAAAGCTCCTCCTGGATAATTTCTGCCTCCTGGCTCCAGCTCAGGTGCTGATAGCCCTAGAGGAGAAATGGGGGTCCTGATGCCTGCTCCCCACCTCCACTCCAGCCTTCCCAGGGTGTCTTCCTGTGCCTTCCAATACCGCTCCTGCTTTTGGTCACCCTGGACCGAGGCATCTGTCCGTGTTGTCTAGTTTCTCCTCGCCTACCAGCAATTAATCACCTACTCTGTGTGCGTGGGGCACAGTGCTAAACACATTATCCAGATATTTCCTTCAAGTTCACAGTGTCTGGGAGTAGGAACTACGACTGGCTTCATGTTACAGAAGGGAAAACAGGCTAGAGAGGTTGAGCCACCTGCCCAGGGATCACCGCTGATGCATGGAGACTCTTGTGTCTTAATCGTGACGTGAACATCCTGTGGCCCGCACTTCTGCAACTTTGCAAAGCTCTGGGTCACCTCTTGAGCACCGCCCAATGCCCTCCCAGGGAACAAGGCTGATGTTAGTGGCACTTGACAGAGGAGGAGACTGCGGTCTCTGAGAACTGGCCTCCCTGTGGTCATGTGATAACCCTAGAGGAGATAGCCTGAGAAAGGGAGTAACCAAGTTAACCCCCGACACGCAGCCTGCACTCCACCCGCTGCCCTGTGCAGCCTCTCTGTAAAGTCCGCATGTGATCTTCCTCTCCCACCTGGCCCTGGACATGCTTGCACGGATGCACCAGGGATCCTTGCACGGTTTTCACCCTGCAGGCTCCCCCACCTCCCAGGGGCAGAGCAAAAGGTTCCAGCCTTCATTAGCAATAAGGTCTGAAGGGTAGTGAGGCCCAGTGTGCACTGGGGAGATCCGAGGCCTTGTGGGCCTGGAAGGAGTGTGGTCCTCGGGCTCAATCAGGTATGACCCCAGCTTCACCACACAGCAACCAGGGAGCCCTGGGGGACTACATGTCTTTGGGCCTTCTATAAATCTATAAATAGGATACAAATGTCAGCTTTTTTAGATCAAAGGTAGGAGGGAAAACTTTGTCACTTTCTAATTCTTAGTGGTTATAATTATTCCTTAATCCAGGGGGTCAAAAACTTAATTGATAACACACACCTATAATCTAAGCACTCTGGGAAGCTGAAGCAGGAAGATGGCAAGTTCAAGCCCAGCCTGAACAAGATAGAGAGACCCTATATCAAAATGTTTTAAATCTTAAGAGGGGCTAGAATATAGCTCAGTGCAAAGTTGCTGGGTTCAGTCTCTAGGGCTGCAAAAAAAAAAAAAAGTCTCGCGAGTACAAGAGGTGACACAGATGGTATGGCTGCCCAGGTAGGACTGTGGGTGCAGGTGGAGCATAGCCTGAAGGAACAGGTGCTATTGGGGTCATCATACCAGAGCATCCGTCTGTTTATACAAATTAGAAATCTGAAAGTGTGTGTGTGTGTGTGTGTGTGTGTGTGTGTGTGTGAAAAATCTCGAGATTTTTTTTTTTTTTTTTTGCTAGCTCAGGCTGCCTTAAGAGAGGGTTTGGGAAGGCATCTAGAGCTGAGGTTCAAACTGTGGTCCCCTGACTGGTTTGCCCAAACAGGCGCCTAAACAACTGAGTCAACCCACAAGCCCCACAAATCCCTTGATTTCTAAAATAATTCACAAGTTGAATAAAATACACCTGTCAGCCAAATTGCAACGGTACCAGTTTGCATGCAAATCAAATAGTCCTCACTTCACAGTTGAAAGGCAAAAGGAGAGAGAGGCTGGGCAGCAGCCCAAGGTCATCCAGCAAAGGAGTGGGAATGGCACCAGCCCCCTCGGTGCCCCCGGCTGCTGTGCTGCGGCCTCCTGGAATTCCACATCACCCCCAGGCTAACCAGACCATGGCCTGAGCCTCAGGGAAGCCTCCTTGGGGCCTTGCAGAGAGCAGGAGGGAAAGGCATTTCCAGAGCAAACTCTACTGCGGAGCTCACAATATGTAAATCACAGTCCCCTCCCCAGCACAGCACTCCTGCTGCCTAACCCAGAGGTTCACTTGGAAAGTCCTGGACAGCTAGGATGGATGCCGTGCTGTGGGAATCTGTGCTTCCTGCCTTCAGAGATCTACTGAGATCCAGGCCAATGTCCTGTGGATAGAACTTGGACCTGCCTGTAATCCCAGTACTATGGGAGGCCGAGATAGGAAGATCACAAGTTCAAGGCCAGCCTGAGCAATAACCTGCCTCCTGCTCCCTGCCTGAGCATCTCCTTCCCTCACTGGGCCTGTGGGGTCTCCAGCCCTGTGGAGGCCCAGAGGAGGCAGAGGCTGCCAGCGGGCGGCCACACAAGGCCACTCCTTCGCTGGTTCATCTGCTCATGTCTCATTTCTTTACACTCTTATTTGCTTCTTGTTTATTACTACAAAACCCAGTTGTCAGACAACTACTCTGCACCAACCGGGCTCTGTGCTGCCGCAACAACAGCTGTGGAGAAGAGGCAGTGGGACCAGCCCTTCTCCTCAGAGGCCTCGTGATGACAGCCTGGGAGTGACCCACTAACCTAAGGTGGACATTAATATGCACCCATGAGTACAGGATCTCAGGATAAATCCTGGGGGGATTTCACTGACCTTATCAGACCCAAAAGCTACAACTCTTGTTGCATAGGTCCTGCTTTACCTTGGTCTTAACCATCCAGCAGAAAAGTATAAAAACAAAATATAAGAAGTAAAGCCATGCTGTTATGTTGAGCTGTAGGGGACTCAGGTCAACAATTTCTGACATTGCCAGTGTAGCGGAAGATCCAATACTATTATGAGCTACTGGACTCTTTTAAATATATTGCTGAGTTTACACACCTATTATATTCAAATAACGGAACTAAACAAAAAAGGGGGATACAGATGAATGTCTATTTTGTATCTGTGTATTCAAAATGGTTAAGATAGATATATAGTTATATTCTCTTAATGAATAGAGGGATTTGTTCTAATATTGTATATAGGATATCATGTCCGCATCTTGTACAGCAAATAACTACTAGGAAGAATGTATGCAATGTGTTAATTATTGATACTGTCCTACCAATTTGGTTTGAAAGTGTCTCATTGCTATTTGTTTCTCAATAAAATTATGGGGGGAAAAATTATGATCCTAAGACAAAAAAAAATGTACCCATGACTGTTGTATGTTACACAGACAAGAGGGACTTACAGATTAGAAAATGTTTCTTGGAAAGAAAGAGGCTTTAAAAGCTAGGACAATTTGAATTTTGGAAACTAGAAGAAAAACATAAGAAAAGTCAGAGTGATATTGCTAGTTTTAGTAGAAACATCTTCTATCATGGTGTGATTCTGATGCTTGGGGTAGGCCCCCATCCCAAGAGCCCCCCAAGGCACTTTCCTAAGCCAGCTTCCCAGAGCGCCCAGGGCTCAGGATTTACACTGGCTTCTGTTCCCCTTCTACTACAGTGTCTTTCGCTGTCCCGGTTAGAAAAGGTAATGACACATTTCAGCTCCAGTGTCCCATCCTGCCTTGAGGAACAGGTACATTTCTGTCTCAAAGATGATTTGTTTGCACCAGTGTTCAGAAGAAAGGCAGACCTGGCCCCCTTTCATGATCACACTGCAGCTATGCACAAAGGCATCTGGTGTAAAGCCTTTCTTGGCCTGGTAACAAAGAAATGTTGTAATAAATGAATATTGGTAAAGGAGGACAAAAGAGAAATGAATGCAAAAGGCAAGTCCTTGTTTTGAGGGACAGGAGCTATGGCAGATTCTACAGGTGATGCAGTCTAGGGAGATAAGTCAGCCAGGGAAAATGTTCAAAGCAGAACTCACCTTGCCAGAACTGCAGAAGCAGCGTCTAGAATACTGATTGTGTCACTGTCTTTTAGTGAGATTGTATCACTTGGGAGATTTAGGGGAGCATCTTCTAGAGTTGTGACCAAGAATTAAAATACTAAAATCCACCTAAAAGAAGACTTTTTAATTTTTTCTCCCATTTAAATGTGTGTGCAGGGGGCCAGCGAGAGCTCAGCAGACTAAAGCACCTGCTTATGCAAGCTTAGGCAAGCGCAAGGACCACGGTTTGACCCCTACATGCTGTACCAGCCCTGCCTCAGGCAGGCTAAGCCCACCAGAGCCGGACCTGGTGGCAACACCTGTAATCCCAGTGCTGGGGAGGCTGAAAGCAGAAGGATCACCACGAGTCCAAGCTGCGTAGTAACAGCCTGTAACAACCAAATACATTTAAAAAATAAAAATGTGCATGCAAATAGATAAATTTCATTTCACAGTAGCAATAGACTATCACAAAACGTTACAGAAAGAGACTACTGGCAAAAAGCATTGTCTTTTTTTTTTTTTTTTTTTTTTTGTATTTTTAGGGAAGGGTCTACAGGGTGTTCAGGGTCTCACTACTAGATCGGACTCGCAGTGCTTCTCCTGTTTACAGCCGCCCAAGTGCCGGGATTCCAGGCACACACCAACATGCCCAGTCTCAATCACCATCTCAGCGTGCCCCAGGGGCAAGGCTGTCAAGGTAGGCCGGGAGCTGTCTCCCTGCCCCTGTGCCTGCTTGAAGGTGCTTTAGTCCACTGAGCTATTTGGTTGGTCCAGGCATTGCTTTTTTAATGAAGAGAAAATAAATCTTTCCTGTGAAAAACAACCACAACGACAGTCAAAATCAGCCAAAACAGCCCATACAGCAATCTGGAAACCAAAGAAAGGCACATAATAATTAGGGCAGCATTT
This sequence comes from Octodon degus, assembly GCF_000260255.1. Lineage (NCBI taxonomy): Eukaryota > Metazoa > Chordata > Mammalia > Rodentia > Octodontidae > Octodon > Octodon degus. The sequence continues at coordinate 1,402,318 of NW_004524749.1, forward strand.
ATCCTTGAAAACCAAAGGAAATTTGGGCAGCCACAACGGGAGCCTACAGCATCCTCATCTGAGTGCTCCTGCCCTCTCCTCCACGCTCAGGCAGGAAGAAGGCTCCCAGGTGAGGCAGGCTCTGAGGACAGGCAGTTTCTCTACTGTGGTTAAAGGGGTCACTAGATCTAGAGCAGTGGGCAGCACTCACTCTTGGCAGCCTTTTAGCATCAGGGGCCAGGGGTTCCATCTCCAGGCCTGCTGTCCTGGCCCCGCCCCCAGCATGCTCTGAGATGGCAACTGAGACCGAGCGTGCTGGCACTGCCCTGTAATCCCAGCTCTTGGGAGGCAGTAAACAGGTGGGCCATTAGGAGTCCAATCTAGTAGTGAGACCCTGAACACTCTGTAGACCCTGCCCTAAAAATACAAAAAAAAGAAAGAAAGAAAGAAAGAAAGAAAGAAAGAAAGAAAGAAAGAAAGAAAGAAAAACAATCCCCAAGGCAGAAAAGCAGGAGAGCCAGGAAGCCCAGTGGGCTGAGGTTGCAGTCACCATGGGGACGGAGACATTTCTGACTACAGCTGCATGCACGCTGAGCACAGAACAGAAAGGCTGGTGTGGCCACACTCCCCGGTCACCCCTGAGGCAGCACACTTAGAAAGGAAATGATGGAAAAGATGCAAGAGCGGCCTAAGCTTTGCATGTGCTCTGCAGTAGGCTGCGTCTAACAGGACCCTCAGTGAGGCATGTCTCCTAGCACCAGTGCCACGTGTGACGCCCTCTGCCTGGGGTACAGTGATTTGCTGCTCATACATAGAATAATGCAAAACTGACGGGTGTCACTTGCAAGAAAAGGCTGTAAGGAGCTGAATTCTGCCCCGCCCTGACTCTCCCTGTAGCTCCTCTCCTTGCTGTTCTCACAGAACACACTATACGACAGGAGTCAACAAGGGAAAAGCAGCTACCAAGAAACCCAGGGGCGCTCAGCAGAGAGCTGTGCTCTTAGCTCAGTGGCCTTTGAGGAAGCCAGTCCTCCAAGACCCACACAGGCAGTGGGCGTGCACGGCCTTCCCAGCCTGGCTCTCCTATTACCCATCTGGCCAGGGGCTTGATTATGGCCTGAGCCAGAGACTCCAGCTCAGACACACGTGAAGCCACCAAACACTGGGATCTGTTGGAATGCAGCAATAAGGTCACTGCTGTGACCTCTCTAGCCACACACAGATCCTCAGCAGAGAACGAAGGCTTGAGGGGCACCAACATGACCGCTGCCCCATGCGCTATGTGCAGAGTCAATGCTTAGAAGCAAAGCTGTGTGTGAAAAAACAAGAGTACAAACAAGTTGATCAGAAGCTTCCAGGGACTTCACATTATAAGAAAGACTTCACAGCTTCCTTGACAGAGTTTGCAAGGAGCCCAAATATGTTATTAAACAGAGAGAAGTGAAGATAGCAATGCATCCTGGGACATGGGTCAGTATCCAACGTTGCTGTAATGTTTTCAACTGACAAGTGAAACTTCTGTGATACGTAACCTGTCTTGGCGTATGCATACACTGGGGGATGACTAAAGCAAATTAACTTGTACATTACGCATGTTCACATAGCAGAACACTTTTTTTTTATAATTTTAAAGAGAAAACAATAGAACAAAATTTCAAAGCAAGATAGTAACAGAGTAACCATTACCTTTCCCTTCCTTCCTTCCTCCTTTCCCTTATCCCAGTTTCTGTCTCATTTTGAACATTTTGTCCCATTTCCCAATATCTATTATATTTTAGATTATATTTAGTCTTTCAGATTCTCACTCCAAGGAGGCAATATGATGCTTACACATGTGAGTCTCATTTATTTCACTTAGGAGTAGTCTTGAGTTGTACCCATTTACCTGTAAGTCTCCAGTTTATCCTTCTTTGTGGCTGAGTAGTACTCCATTGTATAGAAAGACTACATCTTTTTTATCCATTCCTCAGGCGATGGGCATTTGGGTTGTTTCCAAGATTTATCTGTGACAAATTACACCGCTATAAACATGGATGCACATATATCACTGTGATGATTAGAATTCTTCTAGGAAGATACCCAGAAGGGGAATACCTGGGTCCAATAGCACCAATAATCCTAGTTTTTGAGGAATTACTACACTAATTTCCACAGTGATCACACCAGTCTACACTCTCATAACAGTGGGGAAGTGTTCCTTTTTCCCCATAGCCCTGCCAGTATTTATTATTGGTTGATTTCTTGATGATATCCATTCTTTCTGGGGTGAGATGGAATCTCAGTGTTGTTTTAAGATGCTTTTTTTTTTTTTTTTTTTTTTTGTATTTTAGGGAAGGGTCTACAGGGTGTTCAGGGTCTCCTAAAATGGACACGTAGTGATTCGCCTATTTACAGCCTCCCAAGAGCTGAGATTACAGATGTGCACCACCATGTCTAGTCTCAATTGTCATCTCAGCACACCCGGGGGGTGGGGGGGACAGCACAGCAGGCCCAGGGATTGAACTCCCGGCTCCTGTGCCTGATTGCAGGCACTTTAATCCGCTGAGTTATTCTTCCAGCTCTGAAGATGCTATTCTTCTAATATCAAGTTTTCAAGCAAAAATTATTAGATGCAAATAAACAGAAAAGTGATACATATAATCAGGAAAAAAGCAGTAAATAGAAATGCTCTTTGAATGTTTGTAGATGTTGTATTTAGCAGAAAGACTTCAAAGAACTAAAGCAAGTTATGCTTTAAATTTAAATGAAATTATGACAATAATGAATCAGCAGAGAAAAATTCAAGTAAAGGTATAAAATTATGAATAATAAATGGAAATTTGGGAACTGAAAAGTATAATTAAAATGAAAAATTTATTAGACTAACTCCATAGCAGATTATGTATGGCAGAGGAAGGAATCAGTGAACCTGAAGATCGAGTGAGAAAAATTATCCAATTTAAAGAACAGAAAGTAAAAAATAATTATTGAAGAAAAATTGACAGAATCTTAGAAACCAGTAGGACAATAACAAGAGTGCCAGTGGATATATAGTATCCCAGTAAGTTTTCTCTCATTACTGGGACAAAACACCTGACACCCAGAGTTAAAGAAGGAGGGCCAGTGAGATAGCTCAGTAGTCTAAAGCACCTGCTTAGGAAAGCTTAGGCAAACACAGGGACCACGGTTCAATCCCTGGCGCCACATGCTGTGCCAGCCCCACCCCTCAGGGTGGGCTGAGCCAGCCACACCCGGAAAAAAAAATTAAGGAAGGAAAGTTTATTTAGCTCACAGTTTGTAGAGGTCTCAGTCCATATTTGGCTGGCTCTAAGAGTGGCACATGGCAGAGGGCAGCAGTTGATGGCAGTGGAAAACAGCAAAGCAGTAAGAGCAAAAAGGGAGGAGCAGGGGCAACAGAGGCAGAGGCAGCAAGCCTCTTCACTTATATGTACTCAGGCTATCGGGGGTGTGGCACTCTCATCCACCATCTCAGCACTGGGTCATGAATTACTCACTAACTCCAGAAGCCTGCCTTAGTACCTACATGAGGCCTTGGGGGGACACCTAGATGTAAACCCTAGCATACAGAGTCCCAGAAGCAGAAAAAACAAAGTTGCGGAAAAAAAACTTGACTCAAAACTTCTAGAATCTGATGTAAAATACTAAGTATATGCCCAAGAGTTCAACAATGTTCAGGTGAATACAGAGATCCACCCCTAAACACATCACTGGCAAACAGTCAGAGGACAAAAAATAAAAGCAGAGATCAGCAAGAGAAAAATGATTCCCACAAGCCCCAAAGCAGCAACATGGTGAACAGCTGGCTTCCTCCATGGAAGTGTGAGGACAGAAGCTGGTGAGCACCACAGTGTGCTGCTACAAACCCCCTAGCCCAAGGTCTGCTACCCAGAGGATCTTCTGCAAAAGCAAAGCTAACCTAAAGACATTGACACACAAAGACAAAGGGGTTCATGGCCAGCCTGGGCATGGTGGTGCATGCCTATAATTTCAGCATAATAATCTCTTTGAAGTCTTTCTGCTAAATACAACATCTGGGAAGGCTGAGGCAGGAGGATCCCTGTGAGTTCTAGGTCATCCTGGACTACAAAGTGAGTTCAAGTTCAGCCCAAAATGCATAGTGAAACTTTGTCTCAAAAAAAAAAAAAAGAATTTATTGCCACTTCTTACAACTATATATTTGTTTTTCTTACAACTATATTATGAAATGCATAAACTCAGCTACAAGTCAAAATGACCATGAAAGGTAAACATTTGGAATTAACTCCGGACATCAAGGCGGCCATGAAAGTGTCACTGGAGACTCACAGACAAGGAAGGAGGATGCCTGCGCTGACGTCTGTCAGGATCTCTGTGGAAGTGGACATGGAGAGCCCGTGAGAGGCTCTGACAAGGTCCAGATGAGAGTACTAGGTGGAGGGGAGGTGACCTTGCAGGCCCAAGTGGGAGGAAGATGGTGTTCCAAGGGAGCAGCAGAGGGGTGGAGCCTCATAGTGACAGGAGACAAGAGGGTCTTGTGCCTTAAGGCAGGGCCCACTTCCCACTAAATGGGGTGGGGTATGCCTCCCCCCACCAGGTGAACAGGTCCAGAATGCACTTCCCCAAAGCCCTGTTCTTACGGCAAGGACCGGGGGCCCCACAAAAGCAGATGATGCCAGGGTGTGTGCAAGGATGAGATCATGGTTAATCCACATCCTCCACAACAAAGAAACCCCTAAAAAGAAAAAAAAAAGAAAGAAACCTCCAAAACACGAGGAAGAATTTCCCTCCAAAATACCATACACATGGCCCAACAGAAATGTTCACCATCCGACCCCAGAGATGCCATGCAAGTTCTTTCTGCTCTTTATGAATAGGCCAGTCTGATCCTCCTCATCAGAGCTGTTCTCCCTTCAGATCTTCTTCGGTCAGCTGATATCCCTTCTTCATTAGAGCTTCTGCCGGTAAATGCATCCTGTTGCATCAGGGTTAATGTCCATGAGCACCAGCACAAGTTTGCCTAGCTGTCCCATATCGCCACCTCCACTCTGACCCAGTGCCAGCTGCAAAACCTGGCAGTGACCTCACAATCACTCCCCACATGTCTGTCTTCTGAAACCAAGAGTCCAGGTCTCTGCCTTTGTGACCCTCTCCAGGGGCCACACCCCTGTTGCGAGTCACCCACACCAGCCAGTCCAGGCATAGGGATCGAGAGAGTGCTAGCCACTCACCCAAGGCAGAGGCAGGACTCCAGCATGTCAGAGAAGCCAAAGGATCTAAAGGACCTCATGCCCACAGAGAGGAAGACCATGTGGAGGACTGAAGAGGAGAGGAAGATGTCTGACCTCACTCGGGTGCTGGAGTGGCTAGAGAGGAGGAAGGGAAAGAAGAAGCAACCTGTCCAGGTGTGTTCTGTAGAAGCGCAGGTGCAGGACATTGGGCAGCTGGAGCTCTGAACACCCACAAGATGAAAGTCAGAATCAAGAGTTAGCACTAGGGGGGAACTATTAGGGGATGTTAGAGAGGAGGTCAGTTAGGCTATCTGTATTTGCTTATAGGTGGTTATCAGAATTGGAATCCTGCCCTCCTCACAAAAACTGAAAGGGGCACAGTCTCTCTTGATTCAGTTTCAAAGGGATGACTTGAGAAAGATATTTCAGTGTTGAAAAGTAACAAGAGGTGGTAGATTGACATCTCAAAAGGGCAGAGAAGGCACAGGGACTGGGGGTTCAATCCCCGGGTCTGCTGTGCCAGTCCCACCCCAGGGGTGCACTGAGACAACAATTGACACTGGGCATGGTGGCGCGCACCTGTAATCTCAGCACTTGGGAGGTTGTAAACAGGCGGATCACTATGAATCCCATGTAATAGACCCTGAAATGCCCTGTAGGCCCTTCTCTAAAATAGAAAAAAAAAAAAAAAAGAGGGGGAGGGGCAGAGAAAAAACTGACAAGTTTAAGTTTTCTGAAGGAAATTCTCTAAGAAAACAGCAGTCAGTGTCCATAGCCAGAAAGAAGCCTACCTAAAGTTTAGTCAGGCTGGGAGGGATGTCAGCCCTGGACAGTATCTGAGACAGGCTAAGCGGCAGTGGCTCCTGGTGCTTAATGTTGCCAGGAGGCTGCCCCCTACCGTGTCCCACCCACCTCCTCCTAGGAGGGCTCCAGGATCAAGGGCATTACTTCCCCAATGGACACCTTCTGCTAGCAAACCTCCTCCTCCCTGCCCTGCCTCAAAGGCAGTTCTAACCTGCTCCACCTTTCTCCAGGAACTAGAGCAACCGATTGGCCTCAGTTTTCCCCAGAATTCCCTCACCCCAGGTTCATCACCTTTGGGGAGCAAAGCTATGCCCTTGGATTGCCAGCCCTGGGCAGAATCGCAGAAGCAGCGTTACTCAGGCGATGCTTATCCTGCAGCAACTTGAAGCCCTGCCTGTGCTAGCATTGAGCAGGGGTTACAGCTTCAACGGCCCTCAGCTGGGCTCCAAGGCAGGCACCGCGATCAAGCGAATTAATAAAGCACAGAGCTGAGTCCTAAACCCAGGCTTAACAGCTCCTGGGCTCTGAGGTCCTGCTCCGCCAGCACCCACAACCGCCTTCACTCTGCTCTCAGCAGCTCAGCACCCCGCCTTTCAGAAGAGCTCAGGGGTTCACTTCTCACATAGTCAGAAAGTCCCGACTGCCAGTTACATCATCCAAGCAGCACACATTTTCCACAAAGGTACTAATGATTTACCAATAGACTCCTGCTCCCCATCTTTATTTTGGGAGCAAGAGTGAGGGCTTGATTTTGGGATCTTTCAAAACTTTATTTCAATCACAAAACTCACATCCAATCTCCTTTCATTATGAATATATTCTAATAATGTTTTAGTATCCTTACCAAATATGTAGATTTTATTGTACACAGTTTTGGACCCAAGGAGGAAATAAATTTACACATCAAAAATATAATAAAACACTTACACATCGTTTTTCTCCCAGAAGCACTAGCTTTCTAAACAAGCTCCTAAGGAGGGAGGTGGCAGGTTTTATGAGGCAGGTCTCAGACAGCAGCGGGATAGGGTGGCCGTTAGTGAAGAGCTGGGTGAGGGTTTGCATGGAGCTCTTGGGCCTCTTCTCCCCTTTTTCTCAGGGTGGGCCTGGCAATGCAGGCTTTCTCCCCTTGCAGATTGCTTGTGGTGCTTCCCCCCATGACCCACCGGCAGCAAGGAAGACTCCCTAGGTCCCAAGTCTCCGCCACTAGGGCCTCTGAGCAACTGCTAAATGGTCCTGGGGTTTAAGGCTTCTCCATAAGGACCCCATCCAGCTTTCCCCAAACTGAGAGATATGTGGAGAGCTACTCAGATAACTCCATTAGAATGGAGGATGGGGCGGGGGCATTGTCCTTTCTCCTTCCCACCTGAAAACCCAGCCCCAGTCCCAGCTTGCACACCTGTCTCCACTCAACCAGATATAACCCAGAAGTAGACCAGCACTGCCCTCTGTAGATGGCAACCTCATGCCTCCTACCCTTAGCCACCCCAGGGCAGCTTCCTCCCACTCACCACCACCTTATCAAAGCCTTCTATCCACTGACACAAAGGTCACCATTCCCAGAGGGCCTTGCACCTACATGTAGCAATTATTTCATCTTCTACCTCCCTCAAGAACCTCACAAAGTAGCTCCTACCATCATCCCCATCCTTCAGAAGAGAAAACTAAGCCACCACCAAGAAAGCAATAATTTGCCCAAGGTAAGACAGCCATGGAACAATAGATGGCTCAGCTTCTAACCCAAGCCAAGTGACCAGAGCCTGCAGCCTGGGTCAGATTTGCCCTTGGGCCACAGCTCAGGGAGACCAGTGGATCGCATCCTTCTTGAGGTGTGCTAGCACCCCCACCCCACCATCAGCTTCCTGAATGGCGCCTTTACCCACTGGACTCTGAGGGCCCCTAATGAGCCATCTACCTGCTTCTCCCTGTACCTTGTAAGGCTAGGCATGGCCACAAAACAGGGACTCGGTTCAAAGTGGGCTGCACTTGGCTCCTCCACAAGTCACTAGGAGCCCCCAGAAAAGAAAAAGTCAAGATGCATTATGGTAACGCTCTGGAGCTGCAGAATGGGTGGGGTGGAGAGAAGAAAGGAGGGGAAAAGAAGGCGGAAGAGGGAGAGGGGAGAGGAAGGGAGAGGAAAGGAGGAGAGGCGAGGGGATGGGAAGGAGGGGAGGGAATGACCTGCATATTACATAAGCAGGACAAGCTCAAAGGCAGATTGGTGGCCAGGCAAGGAGGACACAGATAGGCCACTTGGGAGGGAGGGGACTTCACCTGGAGGGTGACAGAGGAAGCTACCAGTGGATTACAAGTGCAAAGGGGCAACACAAGACCTAAGGACTAGCAGGTTGTTCTGGGGCCAGGTTCAAAGCTACCATGGTGTGCCCAGAGGCCTGAGAGGCAGGAGGGAGATGGGGCCCTAGAGTATGGGTGTGGAGTACCCACTCACCAGGGAGCATCTCCTCCCAGGGAACAGAAGGCAGCCTCCTCTCATAGTCATCTGCAGCCTGCTTTCCTCCTTCCCTTTGCAGAAACAGAAGGTCATGGTGGTGGAGCCCCCAAAACCAAAGGTGAAGGGCATGAAGAAGATCAAGGGTATCCTGACGCGGCAAGAAGCAAGCCCCAAGATGAAGTTCCTGGAGCAGGTACCATGCCCGCCCTGCAGGCCTCCTCTCTCTCTCTCTCTCTCTCTCTCTCTCTCTCTCTCTCTCTCTCACTGTTCCCCTGCACCTTGCCTGGCCATTGTTCACTGAAAGCTCTGGAATGCATGCCTGCCCCACACTGACATCAAGATGACTCAGCCCCACCCAGCCCTCCCACGGTTTCCTGGGTCCCGCAGTACAGTTCCACAGTCAGCAGCATCTGCCTGCATGACGCTTTCCCCGCACCACTCCAAATGCCATCACAAACACTTGGAAACATCATGGCCCAGTAAGCACAGGCGCCTCCCTGCTACACAGTGAAAGTGGCAGCCAAAGACCCACTCCCTCCAAGGCTTGTGTATTCTCAGGGCCCCTCCATTCCTCTCATCTGCGGAGAAGTAAAAATGAAGCATCACTCAGCAGACAAGACTCCCACGCCCTCCACACTCCTCCGCCCAGGCTTCCCATTGAGGGTGGGGCAAGTGGAGCCAGATCCTGCAACCAGAGTGTGACCTTTCCTGCTTCCTCCAAGGCAATAGGGCAAACCTCCAGGAGGTCCACAGCCTCCAGCATATTGTACCAAGCGCCTTTCGGAGCAGAGCAGAGACGCCTGAGCATGTTCCCCAGCGTGTACGACAAGGAAGGTCCCAGAAGAACAGGTGAGGGAAGAGCCAGAAACCATCTTCCTTGGCACCCTGCTCTCAGGGGGAACAAAGCTCTTAGCCTCCTTAGGGAAGGGACCCCCCGCCAAACAGAGACACCCAGGTGGAGGCTTAGGGACTATGCCAGGGCAAGCTGGGCTGGCCCAGACAGGAGACAAGTGTGTGTCGAGGTCCTGTGCAGGCTCTGCATTCTCCCCAGGAAAGCCAGTGTGTGTGTGTCCCCTGCTCCCAAGCCATTTTGGTGACACTGACCTCATGAGTTGCAGATTTTCTCATTAATTCAGATACTCTGACAGTGTTCATGACAGAGGTACCAGGTAGAGTTCACACCCAGGAAAGGAGAAGCAAGTTCCTAATCCTGCCTCCACTGTCCTATGAGGAACACAGCCTTGTATTACCCAGGACACGTTTCTGTGTCTCTGGGCTTCAATTTTCTCTTATACAAAGTGACAGTAACATCACATAGTCATGGGGGTTTAGTGAGATGGTGACATAAACCACCTCAGCTTGACCGAAGGGAGGTGCTCAGTAGATGCCAGTGATCACCTCCAAGTAGAACACTCGCTAGCATTTCCGGTGGTCTGGGCCACTGAATGTGTGAGTTGTGCTTGAGGTTTTGGAGCAGAGAGAGTTGGTAAAGCAGGATTATAGAAGGGATTCCAGCCAGCCCCAGGGAAAAGTAGGCAGGAGTCTCCGAGCGAGCGGGAGTCGCCAATTTGCTCACACAAAATTGTCCCCACTGCACCCAGCAAAGTGTCCAAAGCCATTGAAACCAAGCTGTAGTCACTTGTCTGTCAAATTTAAATATGATTGGCTTTCAGTGTAGCGCAGGATCCTGGATGGAATCCTAGAACTGTTCTTCAGCGGAAAAACTCACCAAATCCGTAGGGGCCCTATAATGTGCCAATGTAAATTTCATAGTTTTGACAACTGTGTTGTGGTTATATAAGATGTGAACATTTGGGGAAACTGAGCGAAGGCTGTACTAAAATCCTCTTTTTTTTTTTTGCAACTACTCTGTAAGCCCACAATTATTCCAAAATACAAAGTTTATTAAAACTTGTTATGCAAAATCAGACTGGCTATGTGTCAGGGGAAACTCCAAACTTTAGACAAGTTTTCTGGGACTCCTAGTGTCCTTCCGGCTCTGAAGTCCTGGTCCCGTAAGGTTCATGAGTTTCTCCAGACCCTGATTCAAGTAGATTTTTCTCTCTTCCTTGGTTCCTAGTAACCCGCACACAAAACTGCCCTGTTTCCTTGATTTGGCCCCAACTATCTCACTTGATGCCTTTGTAGGTGAGCGGATTGTTACCAAAGTTTTGGGGGCAGCAGAGGGAAAGAATTACATCACAGAGCAAGCAAATTGTATATGCGACTCCCTGATTGCCAAGTTCTTTTTCTTCTCTCCCAAGATTTTTCCTGGCTACATTTCACTGTGGGAAATTCTCACCCTCAAGAATTGGATTAGGGCAAGACAAGCCAGGCACCCAAAGCACACAATTAAGGAGGCACACAGACTTGCACGATCCTGACAATGAGGGAGAATGAGTGCCTCTATGAGTTCTTCCTCACCCGGCCCTGAAAACTAATAAAGCTCCAATAACTGAAAACTGACCTTCAAGAAATGAAGATCAGGCCGGGAGATAGCACAGTCAAAGAACTGCTTGCCTGGCAAGCACAAGGTCCTGAGTTCAAACCCTGGTACTGAACCAAAAAAAAAAAAAAAGAAAGAAAAGAAATGAAGATTCATGAACTGATTGAAAATGTCGTTAAACTCCTCTTAAAGAAGTTCAGTGATTTAAAGAAAACAGACAAGTACAAGAAATTAGGACAACCATACTTGAACAAAATGATAAGTACAATAAAGCAATACAACCACTTTAAAAAATCCAAAAGATGAAGACAGTGTCTGATGAAAAGTGCCATAGAGCACTTTAGTGGGCAGATATGATCAAGCAGGTGAGTCACTGATTTCAAGGACACATTTTACATTATCCAGCAGGGGAGCAAATGAAAATAAAGGATGAAAGACAATGGAGAAAGCTTATTGAATTTAGGAGACACCTTCACTCAAAGAAATATGCATGTCATAAGCATTCAAAAAAAGAAAAAGGAGAAACAGACTAGAAGATTATTTAAAGAAATAGTGGAAGGGGCCAGGGTAATGGCTCAGTAGAATAAGTGCTTGCCTGGCACAAGGGCCTGAGTTCAATCCCTAGTTCCACCAAAAAAAAAAAAAGAAAAAAAAAAGAAAGAAGGAAAAGAAATAGTGAAGCCAGATATGGAGGCACATGGCTATAATCTAAGCATTTGGGAGGCTGAGACTAGAGGATCAAGAGTTTGAAGCCAGCCTGGACTATGTAGCAAGAACCCTGCTCAAAAAAAAGTAGCTGGAAAACGTCTCAAATTTGAGGAACAATATGAACATCCAGATTCAAGATGCTCAAAGGTCTCCCACTGAGTAACAAGACATCTACCCTGAGACTCATAATGAAATGGTCAAAAGTCTTAGCAAAAAGAATTTCAAAAACAATAGAAAAGCAATTTGTGCATATGAGGGAGTCTCCTATCAGTGAATTTCTCAGCAGAAATACTACAGGTTAGGATGGGAAAGGGGAACACTCAAAATAATGAAATGTTACAGAACACTACAGTCAAGAATACTATACCCATTTTAGCTGTATTTCAGAATGTAGGATCACCTATCCCAATAAGCAAAAGTTGAGGGACCACACCCCTACCCAAACTACCTTATAGAAAATGCTAAAGGGAACTCCTCAATTGAAATGAAAGTAAACTAACTGCATAAAACCTTGAATGTATAAAACTGACATGCAAAGTCAACTTCAGAATTTTTTAAATATTGAAATAATATTGGGTAAAACATTTTCAACTTAATACATGAAGTTTAAAAACATTTTAGCTAGGCATGGTGGTAAACTCCCTGTAGTCTCAGCACTGGGGAAGATAAGACAGGAAGATCACAAGTTCAAGCCCAGCCTGGTCAATTTAGTGGCTTAGTGAGACCCTGTCTCAAAATTAAAAATAGGGATGTAGCTCAGTGCAAAGGCCTAGGGTTAAATCTTCAATACCACAAAAACAAACAAACAAATATTTTGTAAAATATAATTCCAGGGAAACTTTTATGTTTACCTACATTTTCAGTGCTCTTCATTCCTTAATATAGATTCAGTTTTCTGTCTGGAGTCATGGGCCGGGGGCGTAGCTCAGTGGCATAAGCACAATCCCTAGTGCCTCAAAAATAAATAAATAAGTAAATAAATAAAGCTGCGATAGGTTTGGAGTCATTTTCTTTCCCCTAAAGATCTTTTACTGTATCTTGTCATATGAGTTTCTTGGTGATACATTCTTACAGCTTTTATATGTCAAAAAAATTATTTTTTGCTTCTGCTTCTGAAAGGAAGTTTTGTTGAATGTTGAGGTCTAGACTGATAGCCTTTCTTCTGTCAATCCTGTAATGAGGAGCTCTTCTCTCCTCATTCATGTTGTTTCCCTGGGAAGTTGGCCATTGTCCTCATCCATAGTTCTCTGGGATGCCACTTTTTCCCTTGCCTTCTTCAAACATGGAATAATTACACCTCCATGCCATGGACCTGTCCATGCCCTGTTGGGAACCAGGTTCTGCAGAAGGAGGTGATTGGCAACCAAGTGAGCAGGGATCCACCTGTATTCACAGCCACTCTCCATGGCTCACATCACTGCCTGAGTTACACCTCCTGCCAGATACACAGCAGCATTGGATTCTCATAGCAGTGCAAACCCTACTGTGAGTTCACAGGGGGAGGTTAAGGTTGTATGCTCCTTCAAATCACCCCAAAATCACCACCTTCTCCCAGCCCATGGAGAAACTGTCTTCCATAAAACTGGCCACTGGTTTTGCAGACCGTATAGATATCTAAGTGTTTTTTTTTTTTTTTTTTTTTTTTTTTTTTTT
>NW_004524749.1:1415663-1423163 GCF_000260255.1 Octodon degus
GGGGATTGAACTCAGGCCCTTACACTTGCCAGAGAAGCGCTTATTCCACTGAGCCATCTCCCCAGCCCCTAGATATCTAAGTTTGTGAATTATATTTTTAAGTCTTCCATTCTCTACTCTCTTTCAGGCAAGTCCATTTTTATATGGTTAAAGTTTCACAACTGTTTTTGTCTTTTAATCTTTTCTCCTTGTGATTCATTTTTGCATCGTTCCTGTGAGGAACAGTGAGGCTGTCTTCCGTCTCACTCAGTTCTTCTGCAGTGCTTATTCTGTCCATTCCATTCCATGTACTTTTCACTTCAAACATTGTCATGTTTATCTCTATAATTTCAATTTGGTTCTCGTTTAATCTTCCACATCTCTCCTTACCATAGCCATTCTCGATGAAAATGACAATATATTTAAACAGCCATTTCAGTGTCCTTATTTGCCATTTCTATCAGTTATATAGTTTCATTCTCACGTGTGCTGATTAGTACTATCCTCAGCTGAGAGGAGCTTTTTGATAATTCTACAGAAATCTTGCAGTTTTCTCCTCCTACAGCTCTCTCTCTCTCTCTCTCTCTCTCTCTCTCTCTCTCTCTCGCTCAGGGGAACTGCTGGTTCTTCTTACATTTCCCACTTCTAAGTGCCATCTGGGACAGTCATAGGGCTCACTCAAGAATCACCAACTTGTGTTGTCTGCCGTCCAATGTCTGAAAACTGCAGTTCCCTATAACATGCCAGTTTTTAAATTGCTTATGTTGGAAGGCAAAACTTTACTTCCTGTTATGTCATCTTGGCTGAAAGCAGAAGTTTCAGACTGGCTTTTCTAAAACATAAAACATGATTGAAATGCACTGGCAAGCCACTGAAAAATTTTAAGACGGAAATTACCAAGTTGATTTGAATTTTAGAAAGGTCACCCTGAATATAAACCAGTAAAATATCCTGGAAAACTATTGGAACACATCTCCAAAGTAAATCTTGGCACAGTGTGAGAAGCTAGACTTTAAGAACTTATAGTTAGATGTTTCTAGAGTATACTTAGAGGTTTCTCCCTGGGGACCTAAGTCTAGGATAGTCTGTAGATGCCGGGCCAAGTGTGCATTTCTAATACAGGAGTTAAAAATCACAGCTTTCTCTCTCTCCATGAGTACAGAGTCAGCCCTTAAAATCCTAAACATGGCCTACTAGATATCTAACTTACTTGTTCAGCTATAAACCCATGAGCATGGATCATTTTTATCCAAAATTGTGGCCATGACAGACTCTCAGAAAAAAGGTACTGAGAGCCAGGGCTCAATACTTGGGCTCTTCCTTAAATACGGCATTTGGGACACATTACTTAATCTCTGTGCTCTTCAAGTTTCTCTTTTGCTGCGTGGATAGGACTTGGTTGTAAGATTGCAATATACCTTCCCCAAGGAAGCCCTTGAATTGTCTCAGTCACTTTTCTTGACACTGGGACAAAAAACATCTGAAATTAAAGGACAGGCTTATTTCAATTGATGTTCTAGAAGTTTCAGTCCCTTCATGGTTAACTGGCTCCAGACAGAGGAAGGATTGTTGAAGAGCCAGGGTGGGGGACAGCTACTCTCTTTATGGCAGAAGGAAGCCGAGAGAGGGACAAAGGAGGAGCCAGGAAGGAAGAGGTAGCCCTTCAGGTTGCACCCACAGTGAGCCACCTCCTGTGACCAGACCCCACCTCCTAACAAGCAGACTGCCTAAGAGCCCCGACAATCCAATCACCTTCCAAAACCCCACTTATGAACACATGAGGCTCTTGGGGAACGTATAGATACAAGCCAGAATAACTGCTCTTGCCTTTGATACTGCTATTCTTCCCAGTAAGACCTATCTAGATTGAGAAGAGGATCAGAAATCACAGGACAGTCTCTTTCTCTAAAGAAAAAAAAAATTCCCACCTATGTTGAAGAGGACACTAAGACCATGAACCTCCTGGAACATATGCCAATTTCTACGATGGTCAAACAGGGACTGCAGGGGCCAGGGAGATGGCTCAGTGGAATAAGCGCTTCCCTGGAAAGTGCAAGGGCCTGAGTTCAATCCCCAGTTCCGCCAAAAAAAAAAAAAAAAAAAAAACAGGGACTGCTAAGACCATGAGCCTATCCTACCACTGCATAACAGACCAGATTCCAGGCCAGGGCCACACTGGACATAAAGTGTCCTATTTTAACCACTAATCTGACCTTGGACAAGCCACATTTTTTTCTAGGCCACTGTTTCTGTATTTGTACTACTATTGTAGGAGGGCAAGACTCATTCCTTCTGGGAATATCTGAAAGAAACATGAGGACAATAATGGGTATTTTTAAATGCTAATAAGAATAAGCAATAACCAAAACTTAAGGCACCAAAAGTATAGTAACTAAACAGATAAAGTACTTCTACATATATAAGGAGAATCATTTCAAAATGGCTATTTTTGGTAATTTTAATAGACTTCCCTCAAAATAAAAAGGACCACATAGATACCAGGAAGTACATAGAAAAATATAATAATGCAATTAATAACATAACTTTACATTGAAATAGAGAACATAAATTTTTATATTGACATAGAGTACTTACAACAAAAATCACCTTCATATTGTATCACAATGAAAACACTGACATTCAAGAAAGTAAAACTGTGGAGCCGCTTACATTATCCCAATAAAAAGAAATAAAATTAAAGGACACTCTTTAATTTAAAAATCGAAATTAAGTGCTGGCCAGATAGCTCAGAGGATAAAAGCACCTGCTTAGGCAGACGCATGGTCAATCCCCGGTGTGCCATGCCAGCCCTGCCCCCAGGGCATGCTGAGATGGCATTTGACATTGGGCTTGGTGACGCTTGCTTGTAATCCCAGTGCTTAGAAGGCTGAAAAAAGGAGGATCACTATGAATCCAATCTGTGTAGTGAGACCCTGCACTAAATATATAAAAAAATTAAAAATCAAAACTCAAAAATACACCCCAAATTACCCATGTATCAATGACAATAAACCTTTTCCATGCACAAATTCATGGAACAAGGCAAAAATGTACACCCAGAAAGTAATACCATAAAAGTAATGGTTCATGTATTCTAAAAATGGAAGGGCTGACATTATATATTAGACAGAGCTTACCAGAGTCAGGTGTAGAAGAACCCGAGATGCCTGTTTATGTGCTGGAGGCCCGGAGGGTTCAGTGAGGGCTTGGAGCCCACGGCAATGTCCCATGCAAGCCCACATCCGAAGGCCAAAGGACCCATGAGGGAGAGCAGAGGACCTGCGCCAGAAAGGCCTAAGGGCCAGTGCGGCAAGCACAAGTGGCTGTGCTGAGAGGTGGAAGAACACGAGCCAGAAGCGGAGGGATTC
The DNA here is from genome assembly GCF_000260255.1 of Octodon degus. Lineage (NCBI taxonomy): Eukaryota > Metazoa > Chordata > Mammalia > Rodentia > Octodontidae > Octodon > Octodon degus. The sequence continues at coordinate 1,419,011 of NW_004524749.1, forward strand.
GCCTGGAGAGGGATCCAAGAGGCAACATCCAGGATAAAGACAAGGACTGAAGCTCCCGGAAGAAAGAAAGCGGCCAAAGCTCCTTTGAAGAAAAGCAGCCTCAAGGAGGCTCTTCCCAGGAAGATCCGCTACAATCCTTCTTCAAATCAGCTGGGCGTTTCTACTCCAGTTGACAATTGATTTACCACCACATGTTTTTACTATTTTAATAGGTAAAACTAATGCGAGGAAAAAGACAGTATGTAATTTAAAAAGGATGACTATATCCAACACTTGGGAAGCTGAGGAAAAGGATAGCAAGTTTGAGTTCTGCCTGGGCAACTTAGTAAAACAGATCCTTAATTAAAAAAAAAAAAATTAATGAAAAGGTGAAGGGGATATCGCTCAGTGCAAAGGCCATGGGTACCCTAGTACCACCACCATCGAAAAAAGGTAAATACAACGCTAAATTTTTTAATAAAGCAGGTGATAATATGAAGTTACCATAAACATTATTATAAAAATGTAAAAAATACACAAGGTTTTGTATGAGAAATGCTATAGTTATAAAGTTAAAGTAGGGTATGTAAATATTAGTCATAAATTTACGTATATAAAATACACTTTGCTATTTTAAAAACATTTTTAGTATTTATACTATTGTATAAAGGTAAAATATTCTATAATCTAATCTTTAAAGAGCAAATAAACTTATTCTCAGTTCAGCTAGTATAGACCATATAAAATAGACATTTCTGCGTTAATTTAACAAGCCACGATAACTCACTATTCACATAGTCTACCAAAAATGACCAGTTTCACAATAATATAGATACCCAAAAAATCTAAAACTATTTCAGAAGACATACATAACATATGAAAATCTATCAAATATATCAATTTTTGCGATGAATAATACAGCAGACTATGTGGATTTATATAGCAGGGAGGAGATGATTGAATATCCAAGTATCTAGCGACAAAATTTATTACATCAACCAAATAAAGGACAAGCCACATAATCATATCAATACATGACTTCAAAGGAATAAATAAGATCAAGCAACAATTACAAATAAAAATTCAAAACTAGGAATCATTTACATACATGTACCAAAAATAGTGGCAAATTTCTCTCAGCAAAGAAATGCTATAGTCATTTTAAGTAAAAGTAGAAAAAAAATGGGTCACGACTTTAACATTTATCACTATTATTTCAGATATCTGTCAAATTCAATATGTCAAGGAGGCTATATAATTTTTATAAATATTGAAAAGTATTCTCATTTTTTCCAAACATGATTGTTTGTCAGCAAAAGTCAAGAAATTCTACTTCAAATTTAATAAAATCTGCTCTGGTCCTAAATGTACTTGACAAGTATTTTTTAAGTATTTCTAAGGACTTCCTGTATATTAGTCATACCAATCCAAAACAGAATGAGTAGAAAATATTTCACTCTCATAGGCAAAAAAATTACAAAATACCTTGGGAAATCTAACAAGGAAAACAATTAAGGTTTCCAAGCTTGAGCCACAAAAGACTTTGCTCAACATAAACTTTGTATTTGGGTTACATCAGACACTTTTATATACTTGTGCTGTACTGCGCCGTTCCTCTTGCCCGCGCTCCTCTTCTCAGTGATAAACTATTTGTCCTTTTTAAACCACTCTCCCCATGCTCATCTCCTGTTTCCTTCCTCCACTCCTCTGCCTCCTATAGGCAATTCCCCTTAGGTAAACTCCCCCTGCAGGAGGTGAAAAGAAAAGATTTGGGGAATGTGAAGGAGCGAAAGGGAGGGAAGGGTAAAAGATGGACAAGAGTCACACACATGCCCCAAAGGGGTCTCCAGAAACCGCAAGCCTCTTAGCTTAGATTGGGTGCTAGTCTGAAGTTCACGCATCCTTGCAGCCCTGTCTCCTTTCTCTGTCTCCTTCCACTCTCATCTCCCAGGATCTAAGTCCCCGGTGACACTTGTTCAATTTCAGAGTTAGACATCAAGGACGCAATGGCTCTAGAGTCCACTCCACGGCCAAACACATTCCGTCGCCAAAGCATGTACGCAGACCCCTTGGCACAGGATAGCGCCTTCAGCAACCGAAGAATGACCATGATGAAAGACTGGCCAACCAGGAGCTCAGACATCGCTTTTGAACGCAAGCTAAAGAGCCTCATGGAGAAGGGTACTGAACCCAAGATAGAAAATGTGAAAATGCTGAAGCCAGAGGAAGTGCTGAGCTGTCGGTGAGCGCCTGGCAGGGCCGGCTGGGCAGGGGCATTATGGACCAGATTTTGGTTTTGTTGTAGTTTTTTAATGTATTTAGTACAAGGTCTACAGGGTCTCACGACACAGCTTGGACTCGTAGTGATCCTCCTGTTTTCAGCCTCCCAAGTGCTAGGATTACAGACGTGCCCACCATGGCCAGTTTTGGTGGCTGGCTCAGGGATGGGGCCAGTGCACCATGTGGTGCTGGGGATGGAACCCCGGGCCCCTGAGCCTGCTTGCAGGCACTTTAATTTGCTGAGCTATTTGGCAGGCCCAAGGAGCAGATTTTGAATGCTGCTGTCCCTGAAATATAAGAAGGTGGGCTCAGCCTCCGTCCTTCAGTCCCAAGAGCCTGCCCCAGGCTAATGACACTGAGTTTGCCAACAGCCTCCCCCCTCCCCCCCAACACCTCCCACATGGGTGTGCCAGTTAGGTGCTGCCATTTGGATGCTGTTATCCATCTGGACACTTACACAATCCTTCCAGTATTTCCATTTGTTTCACAATAAAAACCAAGGGTATTATCGAACAGGAAGGGATGAGTTGTGTGTGGTCTTGGTTTAACAGGAAATTCCCATAAAATCCTTCACACAAATGTTGAATTTCAGGTGATAATAGTCACTATCTCCAGCAGCTATCTGCTGTACATTTGGGGTTTTAGACTCCCATGGGAGGTATGAGCAAAGTATAAAACTATTTTGACATATACTCATCTAACCAAGGGTCTCCTTTGCTCCTTTCTGGTACCTTATTTACTAGGACTCAATTGTTTTCAACAACACCAAACTTCCTGGTTTTCCCCAAACAAAAATCCACAGATCCCACTCCCTAAGCCAGTGTTATTCTTTACTGTAAAGAGACAAATGAAAAAGTTCAAAAGCTTTAGCAGAGGGAGGAATAAGACAACTGAATAATGTAGTAATACTTATAGAGCTGACAGCAATAAACTCATCTGTGGGTTTAAGATGACCTTAAATGTCTGAAAACCAAACGGCCTCACTGCTAAGGTCTGCTCTGCTCACTCACTGACTAAGGGGTGAGTAGAGTGCCTGCATGGCTGGGGTGAGCAGACAGAGTTCCCCACTGATTAGCCTTGCAGGCGGTGACTGGCTTGGCTTTCAGATCAACAAGTAGTTCTAATTTACTCTGGCCAATAAACATCCTCCTGGGCTCTGTGGTGAAGGGAAGAGATTTGGACAGGACTGCTGCCCTCCAAGGAGAAAGAAGAATATTTGAAGAGATGCCGTCTTTGGAAAGGACAGAACAGTTCAGCATAGGACTTAATGGGCATCCCTGGGTCCAAACGTGGTAACTAGGACTGTGCCAGAGATATCAAAGAAGGGGTAATCCAAGGAAGGGCATTCGTGTGGGAGCCTAAGCTGGCCATAGTGGAGAAAGTTCTGAGGAGGTTTCATCAGAAAAAAGAACAAAGGCCATTACCAAAGGGCACAAAAGCAGCTTTTACCAACACACACCATTAATATCCCCCATCAGCTGCAGCAAAGTAGCCACCAGCAGATGGCCTACATAGTTTTCCTTACTCCTCATACAAACCTGTCACCAAGGTCAAGGCTGACAGTGAGTAAGGAGCTCTGGCTGCAATAGCAGACACAACAGCAGAAACACTCTCTGGGTCACACAGTATAAATGGCGTCGCTGTCAGCCTTCCATCGACATCAGAATTATGGGGCTTTAAAAATGTTTTAAATTAGTGGCCCAACTTTTAATTATTTGCAAATTACTCAAAAATACCTACTTGTATTCTCCAACGTTCAGCCATTCTTTCTGTGGCTCTGTATTTTCCTGGCCCCTCACATCCCTCAAATCCTGTGTTCATTACACTGACGCCCCACAGAATAGCTTGAATCCTAGTTTTTCTCCCCATGTGGCATGTGAAAGACATGTGACAT
>NW_004524749.1:1425663-1434730 GCF_000260255.1 Octodon degus
GAATCCTCATAACCCAGCTGCCAAAGGTTAAGTGATAATCTTTCAATCTAGTAATATTCTGTCTCTTTGGGAGAACCACCTCTTCGAAATAGAAAAACAAAATGTATTTTTTAAATTTATTTATTTATTTATTTGTGTGTGTGTGTATGTGTGTGTGGCCAGCTCAACCCACCAGGAGGCAGAGCTGGCTAGCATGTGGTGCTGGGGGATTGAACTGTAGTCCCTCTGCTTTAAGCTTGTTCTAAGTAGATGCTTTAGACCACTGAGCCATCTTACCAGCACAACAAAATGTATTTTTGAGCATCACTATATTAGTCTGTTTTCCATTGCTATAACAAAATAGCTGAGGCTAGATAACTTGTAAATAAAAGAGGTTTACTTAGGTCATGATTTTGGAGTCTGAAAGTCCAAGCTGCATGGTACAGGCTCTTGCCAAGGGCCTGACTCTATCACACCATGGCAGCATCCTCCTGACAGGCATATGAGAGGGAGATGGAAACCCAGACAGTGAGGACAGCTAGTCTTGCTCTTTTATATCGACCATCTCTGGAGAAATAACCAGGGGCCATAGGAGCTTGAGAGAGAAGTACCCAAGAGCTCTCATGAGGCCCCACCTCTTAAAGAGCCCATCACCTCTCCCATGGCCACACTGGGGACCACACCTTCAGCATACGATGAGCCTCCTGGGCCACACATTCAGGCCACACCCCAGCCACAGCAAGGCCCAAGGACCAGGCACTTTGTCAGTCTTACCTCATCTGAAAGCAAAAGCTGAAATCACCCTCCAAGGTACTCACGTCTGCCCTGCAGGTCCAGGGCTCCAGCGAGCCTGCTGTCACTGGCAGGAAGCCTCACTTGCCTCTCTCGCGCGACAGTGGGAACTTAATTTCTCCCATTCAAGCTACCGTGCAAGAAGAGAAGTCAGCTTTCATTGCCTAGCAAATGTATATGCTCAAGAAGGACAATGATGAGAAACAAATTAAATAAGAGATTAAACGGCCCTGAAAAGCTACATGCCAGATACACTCACCACATCTGTGCAATGTGACAATGGCCATTTAGCCCATTCATCTATAGGCTTGTTTTCCCCACAAGTTTGTCATACAGTTAAGTTGATTATGACTCCAGGATCGTTACCGCATTTCTCTTTAAAATGAATGACCAAAAACAGATCCTGCTCAGCTCTCTAGCAAGGCATGAGACCAGCAGCTCCTTTCTTGTCACGAGGACTGCATGCAATGCAACATGGCCTTTATTTATCTATTCATTTTCTTTCTCTCCATCAATGGTATTAGATGACTGGCTTCTTGTAGTCCTTTTGTGATGCACTCAGGCCCCTGGTTCTTTCCCGCAGAGCTAGAGACAACATTAGTGTGGTTCCTCCACAGTGCACTCTGAGCCCCACAAACAAGGTGTTCAGAGAGAGGGATCCTCAGCCCCTCCGATGCCACAGAGGAGCCAGGGCCCAGCAGCCGGGACCTTTTCTCCACATTTGCTGTTCAGGACAGTGAACAGCAGGGTGACGTCCACGATCCCAGCACTCCATCCCCCTATTGCACAGAGGAGAAATCGGTTCATCACAGTACAGCAGCATGACCACAGTGATGATCAGCTACCACGAGAGAGCCAGTACCTGGGGACCCTAAGTTCAAGCGGGACAGGTGGGGAGGCTGCTCATAAGAACTTCCATGGTCTATAGGAGTTACTAGAGTCTGCTTGTGAAAGGAAGGGCAGACAGAGGGAACAGAATGTGCTAAGCTCTGGGACCAGGGTCAGGGTAGTATACTGAGGACCTGCAGCCGTGCAGTCTGTGCGGAGCGGGCAGTTGGCAGGGGGAGCAGGCAGAGCGCTGTTGAGCACAAGGGTTTGTCAGCTGAGCTGCAAAGGTGCATTTCTTCAGCATTTTGATTCATTTATTTCACAAATATTTAGTGAGTGCCTAGTATGTGCCTGAAATTATCATAATATCTAAGGATATAACAAGGGATGAAAAAATTTCTTGCTTTCATAGAGCTTTTATTCAAGTCGGGATATGACATGGTTTGCATCCAGATCCCAGAAGTCCCTTGGGTGCAGAGGAAGAGCTTTGGGAAGGTTCTAGACCATGGGGCGTTCACCTCATTGATAGCGAACCCACTGAGTTCATAACTGAATGTGCCATGGGTGTACGACTGAGTGGAAGAGATAGGTCATTGTGGGCGTGAGTGGTGGGTCTGTTCTCTAGCTCTTCCCATCTCTCTGCTTCCTGGACGCCATGAGTTGAACACCACTCCTCCACCTTTAGCCTTGGAGCCAGCCCTTCATGGACAATAACCACTGAAACCAAGAGTCAAAATAAACTTCTCGTTAAATTGAAGGTGTCTGATGTTTTGTCCCAGGAACAGAATGACTAATGCAGGAGATACATAATATGCACCTCAATAGAAATTTCAGCCAATAAAAAAATAAAGGTGGGTCATAATGACAGACATGACTGGGCAGGGTGGTAGGGAAGGATTTCTTTAGTGAGGGTGGTCAGGGCAGGCATCTTTTCTTTTTTTTTTTAATATATGTAGTACAGGTCTACAAGGTCTCACTACACAGATTGGACTCATAGTGATCCTCCTGTTCTCAGCCTTCTGAGCTCTGGGATTGTAGGCACACACTACTACACCCTGTCTCAGTTGCCATCTCGGTGCACCCCAGGTGCAAGACTTGCATGGTACGCAGGGGTTCAAACCCCAGTTGCAGGTGCTTTAGTCCACTGAGGTATGTGGCTGACCCTTTTTTTCTTTCTTTTTTTTTTTTTTTTTCTTCAGTACTGGGGATTGAACTTAGGACCTTGCACTTGCCAGGCAGGCATTTATGGTGCTGAGCTACCTCCCAGGCTCGTAGGCCTCTTTAAAGGGAAAATATGTGGGTTAATTTTTGAAGGAAGAGGAACAGGCAGTCATGGGTTGGCCTAGGAGAGAGTCCAACAGTCTTCTCCAGTGGACTGAAAGAAAAACAGGCTCCTACTGGAATTTTAGAAAAGCTGGTATGGCTGAAGTGACAGGAGATGAGAAAGTCAGGGAAGGTGACCAGGCCTTGTAGTCCACAATCTAGAATTTGCGTTTCATTATAATTACAAAAGGAAACCACAGTGGAACATAAAAAGTAGAAAAAAGACTATGTCTGGAGCTCACCTGAGCAGCTCTGCTGATCTCAGGCAGGCTCAGGGGACCTAGATTGGCCTTGTATCTACATTAGCTAGAGGCCAGTTGGTTTAGGGTGGCCTTGCCCAGGAAGACAGCTGGCCTCTGCTCTGGGCATATCCTCTAACAGGTGAGGCTGGGCTTGTGCTCAGGACGCTGGCAGTGCACAAGGCCTGAGCTCAGGACTTGTACAGCAATGCACTTGGAGCATTCTAGTCTGCAGCCTCCAAAACAAGGCCCAAGGCCAGCTCAGACTCAAGGGGAAGGAGCAGACTGCACTATGGAAGAAAGGAGCTGGAGAGCCACATTGCAAAGGGCCCGGATGCAGTGAGGGTAAGGGACTGGGGCCAGTTTTGCAACTATCAAGACAAGGAGAAGCTGGGGGCTTAAACAGGGTAACTGTTGCATTTTGGAGGTACAGCAGAAAGAGCTTGTCACTGGGCAGAATATGTGCCGAGAGAGCGGGCTTGGGGATGACTCTGGGATCCTCCAGGGGCCCAAGTAGCTGCTGTGCCATAATATGAGGTGGAGAAGAGCCAAAGAGAGGAGGGCAGGAGCCGTGACTTCAGTAGGAGCTCTCGGATGGGAGATGCTATCAGCGCATGCTGTGCTGTCCTGGTCAGTAAGGTGCCCTGGACTGGTTTGAAGCAGGAAAATAACTTGGAGAAGGAAGGACAGGAAGAACAAGCCAGAGACAAGGAATACTGGTCTCCTAGGGCCACTGTAACAGAGTACAGCAAGCTGGCTGGCTTCCTTGTCTCACAGTTCTGGAGACTAGAAGCCCAGCATCCAGGGCTCAGCAGATCTATGCTTACTCCGCACCCTCCAGCACGGGCTCTCCCTCGTTTCTTCCAGCTGCTTGTGCCCCAGCTGCTCCACCACATGACAGCAGGATGCAGCTTCAGCCTCCATCTGCACGTGGCCAATTTCTCATGTGTTTCTGCCTCTACTTCTCATAAAGATAACAGTTACATTAAGTCAGGATCAACCCTAAAGACCTCACCTTAATCTAATTCTGGCTTCCATGGACCCTGTCTTCGCATAAGGTCATATCGCCAGGCCTCAGGGGTTAGGATTTCAACATGATTTTTGGGAGACACACTCCTTCCCATAACAGGGAGATCAAAGGTGAAGAGTCAGAGGCCAGCGAGGAGCAGAGGCTTCTCTCAAGATGCAACCCCCCCCCCAAGTTCACGCAGAGTTGGCCCTGGACTCCACATACCTGCCCCCTCCCTAATCTGTTGGCCACACCCTAGTCCTCATTCTTCTCATAGTACCAGAGCTGGAGCCCCAGCTGCTGGGCCCCTGAGGCAGATCCAACCCTCTGCTCCTCCCCTGAGACACACAGATCCAGGGCCGCTGGAGGAGTCTCCTCAACCCCAAGATCCCATTTCCAGACTTGCTGACCAACCTCCAAACCCTTTGCATAGAGTAATCTCATCAGGATGGCCAGCCCTCTCGTCTGATTGCCACGTCTTTCAGGGACTTTGCCTTAGAAGAAAGTGCAATGGGAAGCCCATCTCTTGGGCCCAGACACCCCTGAAGAGGCCAGCTGCAGGCTCCCAGAGGCTCAGCATGACTAGAGAAAAGAGAAGAGACTTTCCTTTGCCTGAACTCTGAAATTACCTGAGCACAATAGAATTTCACTGTATTTCCTACGAGCTTCCATCAAATACAGAAACAGATAAACACATGCTGCAGAAGCAGACCTGCATGCCTTTACGGCAAAGGTGACACTGCGGTGCAGTGAGGACATGCTCATTTTTCCAAAACATCAGGCTGGCCAATTAAAGATCCATATGGAAATATATATTGACCCTCTGCCTCCACCATATGCAGAACCCATCCCAGGTGGGTCCAATTGTGGATGCTTTGGAAGAAACACACAAGGCAATCTCCACGACCTTGGGGGTAGGCAAAGGGACTTGGAGCAGAACACAAAAAGCACCCAAAATAGTACAAAGTATATTAAAATGCATATCTTCCACTCATCAAAATGCATCACTTATGGGGCTGGGGGGATACAGCTCAGTCTGCTTGGCAAGCGCAGGGTCCTGAGTTCGATTCCAGATACCAAAAAAAGACCAGTGAGGATGTAACTCAGTGGGGGCCTGGGTTCAATCTCTAGTGATACACACACACACACACACACACACACACGCACACATGCACGCACGCACGCACACATGCACACACATTATACTAGAAGTTTTGGTAACAAAGTTCTGACTTCACTTGTTACAAACAACAGGAGCGTCAAAAGTGAAGCTACCCCAGGACCTGCGCATCTATCTCCTTATGCACTTCCAGCAGTGTGTTCAGAAAGCAGTGAAGGAGAAAGAGATTCACGGCAAAGAAAAGCCTGAAACTCTTCTTGACTTTGAAGATGGATGCCTCATCAAGAAATTAAGGACTCTGGATTTTGTCAACTAAAGTCCTGGAAATAACCATGGGATTGATGAGTTTAGGAGGGAGAAATTATATTTCTTTTTTTCTTGATGTTTTCCTTTCACTTGTAAATGATAAACCATAACTCTGCCTTGAGATGATGTCTCATTTGTTCTGACGTCTTGCAGGAACTCAGTGCACTAAAACTGAAAAATTTCTTGAGATGATAGTTGCAATCTATGCTCTGGAATTAGCCTTAAACATACCTTGCATATAAATAATGAGAAACTAATCAAGATGAAAAAAAAAAAAAAAAAAAAAAAAAGTGAAGCTATCCAATTCCCTCCAACTCGAGAGGCAATGGATGAATCCAAGGCCCTGAGGGCCTGTGCTCCAGGTGGCCAGGCTCTGCAGGGAGCATGGCCTCTCGCCTGGGTGGACCCCTGGCCACGCTCCTGGGAAAGGAGTTTCCTTCACTCCTTGGCCTTGCGTGCTCCCCAGCGCCAGTTCCCTCCCAGCGCCACCAGGTGGGGCTCAATCACAGCACAAGACTGCGCCTGCGGCACCCGAAGCAGACCTGGCTCAGGACACAGCCATGGGCCAGCCCACTGCTGACCTGAGCCCTCCGAGCTGAGCCTGGGGGTGGACAACCCAGCTGGACGCCCGGGGCAAGGTCTTCTCTGAGCCTCTCATTCCTTCTCTAAAAAGAGGGTCAAGAAACTCAATTTAAAACAGTGATGTGCCCAGTATACCTGCTAGACTGGAAACCAAAAGAAAGCTGGAGAAGGCCAGGGTGGGCACATAAAAGAAGGAAGCTCCTGCCTGAGGGGTTCAGGGCCATCCCTGGGGTCACCATTGCTTAGGGTACAGCACTGAAATGAATGGAAACCCCTGGCCTGGGGATGAATTCCAAAGTTCTGTCCCAGATTTAGCTGAGCCAACTGCCCCAATTCAGACAGCAGCAGGGGATGCTGGAGGCCCCTGTTATGTGGCCAGGTGTGGATGGTAAAACAGAGTGGGCAAGGGAGAAGAGAGGATGACGCCCAGCCTTCGTACAAAGCAAAAGCCACCGTATACCAATGTGCTGCTTACTACATCGTGTGAGTACACTCAGTCAGCAGGAGCAGAGTTATGGAGGCTGAGAGGAAGGGAGGAGAGAGGAGAGACAGAGGGCGGGGGAAGAAGGAGGGGGAGGGAAGGGAGAGAGAGGGAGGGAGGGAAAAAGATAAAACAAAATATGGAACAGGCCTCCACGTTTCTGAGGGTTAGAGAAGGAGAATCTTAGGGAGCTCCCCTAACACTCGGGGAGCAGCCAGTAAACTGTCTTTCGCTGTTCTTTAGGCAGTAACGCTCACTGGGTGCCTCCTCTGTGTCAAGCCATGTTTGAGGATCTGGAATGCGAAAATGAACCAAGCTGCCCCCCAAAAGATCCTGCCATCTAGAGCTGATAATTTAGCCACTTTGAGTCTCATTCAACACACTTGGGTATAAAAGAAATGGCCATGACACCCATTCCTCAATCAAACAACTACGAATCTGACTTTATGCCTCTGCCGCACTGGGCTGGTGGGCAACTCCACGCCTGTCATCAGCGAGGCTCTTTTCTCCCACCTCCAAGGTTCTGGAAGATCACGCAGGGCTGCCCAAGATGCGGAGCACCTAGCGCCAGCCTACTCCGGTCATGGCCTACAAAAGGCCCAGAAATGCTGGAGGCCCCTCTGGGCCCTCCGGAACTGGCTCAAGGATTTCTGCTGGGAGTCCCCTAGCTATGATACTCCCTCCTGAGAGGGCCACACGGCCATAGCCCCCAGGAAGGATTTGTCGCCTCCAGACTATTGCCAACAACAGAGACTGCATCCCCACTCCTCTGCAGAAATCTGCTCCCCTTGGCATATGCTGCCTCTCACCCCAGGCTTCTCCTCCGAGAGCCCCGCTTCCAGATCACAGTGGGCAGGGTGTCAGTAGACACCTTCTGCTCTTGGCCTGTGACAGAGGCTTCCTGTGGCAGGCAAGCAGCGCAAAGCTGCTTTCCTCTGAAAGGCTGCTGACAGAGGGAGAAAGTGCAGGAACAGAGCATCATGGGTTCGCAGGCTTTTAGAGTCTTCTCCAAGTGGGAAAACAAACCATGAAATCCCAACGAATACCTCTGATACCACTCACATTTCTAGATGTTTCGCTTGTCCAATCGATGGTGACCGGCCAAGCACTTCGTGAACGCTGTATGCTCTAGGTACTTGGTGGGACTTTGGTGAGTGGTGTGGTTGGTAGCAACAACGTGAAGATGCAAAGATGACAACAGCCCTGGTGTGGGTGTGGGTGTGTGTGGGTGTGATGCCGAGTACAATGTTACCTCAGTTCTCAAATGCTTTGTTTTCAAACAATTTGGTTTACAAACAGAAGTGTTCCCTTCAGCAAAATTTTGCTTTTGTTTGCAAACTCTGCATCTGGTGACAAGCATGACCGCAACCGTCTTCTCTGCACAAACACAAACATTCTTCTCCAAAATCGTTGAATGAATTAAGTTGTGAGCCAAAATACCATTGTACTTTCTGGAATTCCTCAACCACCTCCAGGTGCAGTATCTCTGCTCCAGCGACAGATTCCACAGAGAGGGCATCACTGTCCACTCTGCAGTCGGAGCCTCCATCTGCTGTCGCAAGGTGGAGCACAGCCAGTCCTCCCCGGGCCCACACAGAAAGAACAGTGCTTCCTCTCGCAGCTGTGGTGTACATCTTGGGTACCTACTGCTGGGTCACCAGCCCCCTCCCCACACCCAAGCAACAAGAACCACTCACGATCTCACACCCTCCGGTGGGTCAGGAAATCAAGAGTGGCTCTAGCCCGCCACTTGTCAGAGCTGCAGTGATCAGGATATGCTAGCTGGCTGGCACTGGCTGTGGGTCCCTCTGCACGGTGACCTGGGACAGCACTGCCTGTGCATCACCTCCTGGCAACATGGTGGCCGGATTCCTCGGAGTAAGCAGTCCAACAGACACAGGGGAAAACCTACGAGCCTCAACGCCCTCACCTCAGCAGTCACCCGCCATCACCCTTGCGATGCCCTGCTGATCACACACCTCAGTCCTAACCAGCAGGACAGGGGACAGCACAGGATGGGACTGGAGACCATAGGTGCCATCCTAGGAAGAAGGGGACTCAGCGGTGAGGCAGAATGGACAACCAGAGGTTCTGTGTGGCGACAGCGCCCTTGAGCTCACCGTCCAGAGGAAGACAGGAGATGAGATGTTGTAGATAATTAGCAATTACTCATCAGAGAGCATGCACAGTATTGGGAAGGTGAACAAAGTGGGTAGGGACCAGAGAGGACCCAGAAGAGGCCATAAGTAGTCGCTTTCAAAGGAGCCGCAAGGGGCCTGCCGGAGCTGGTGATAGTTGAGTTGTACTTTGTAGGTAAGGAGAAGATGGGATGATGAGCCTTCGGGTACAGCTGAGTGGGAAGAGGAGAAAAGCTAGCTCTTCTGCATGGTTGGATGGGGCTAGACCCA
>NW_004524749.1:1434830-1467404 GCF_000260255.1 Octodon degus
AGACAGAGACAGAGACAGAGACAGACAGACACGGACACAGACATGGACACGGACACAAACACAGATGAGAGAAACTCTTGTGTCAGTGCAGGTGGGAGAAAAGAGAGCTTCAGTCAGCATAAATGGAAGCAGGGAAGGAGGCCTTTGGGTGCCCCCAACCATGGTGTGGCCCTGGGGCTAGGAGCTTTTAAAGCCCATAGGGGCTTGATGTCAGTAAGTCCAGGCCCTCATTGTTCACGCAAAGGAGAGAGGGCAGGGCACTTTCCCAAAGTCGCACAGATAGGAAATGGCAGGGCTGGGATGACAATGGTATCCTCACTCAGCCTCCTGATTTGCCTTCCTGGACAATGGAAGTTCCTGCAAATCTGGCAGAGGCACAGCCTTCCCATCTGTCACCCCTGCCCACGGAGGCTACAAAGCCCAGTTCTTCTCATCTCTATTGGTATTTTGAGTAAGTTTGAACCCCAGCTACCCCACTTGCTACCTGCGAAACCCGAGGCACTTACTTGATCTCTCTGTACTTTGTGCCTTTGCCTGTGAAATGGTACTAATGGCAGCTTCTGCTGAGCCGAGAGTGAAGCGCAAATAAGAGCTTGTAGGTGGCAGGAGTCAGGATTGCTGATACCTAAGAGCTCGATAAAAACGCTGGCCAGTCCCACAGCCCCCAGGCAGGCGAGGGACTGACCTCCCAGCATCTGGGTTCCCAGCCAGAACCTCAGAATTGGGTGTGCCCATGTGGAAAAGCCACATCCTCCTGTGGTAAACCCCCAAATCTTCTAGTCCCCAAGGCCCTAGGGGCTAGGGCACAGCCCTAGAGAACAAGACTTCCACAGAAAAGCCCTACAGTGCAGCCTGTGCTCCAGCCAGGCGTGGGTGCCCTGGCTCTTCTACAGGACTCAGACAGAAATGGCAGCACTGTCCTTCCTTGTCCCTTTCTAATGTATACGCCCCTTGCGCAGGCCCTAAAGTGCCCTTCAGAAGGGAGTCGTCTTCGTGGACAGTCACCACCCTGGGGCTAGAGAGTGGCCACGGAGGCTGCCGGGCTCCATACCTACCCAGCCACTCCTGTTCCACTCTGGAAGCATAGGTGTCATTAAGGAGGGAGAGGGCCCTTAGAGGAGAGGGCAGGTCAGGAGAACAGGAACCAGGGCACATGGTACCCTGCTATGCTGGGACAGAATCAGGTGAGGCCCACACAGAATCCTCATAACCCAGCTGCCAAAGGTTAAGTGATAATCTTTCAATCTAGTAATATTCTGTCTCTTTGGGAGAACCACCTCTTCGAAATAGAAAAACAAAATGTATTTTTTAAATTTATTTATTTATTTATTTGTGTGTGTGTGTATGTGTGTGTGGCCAGCTCAACCCACCAGGAGGCAGAGCTGGCTAGCATGTGGTGCTGGGGGATTGAACTGTAGTCCCTCTGCTTTAAGCTTGTTCTAAGTAGATGCTTTAGACCACTGAGCCATCTTACCAGCACAACAAAATGTATTTTTGAGCATCACTATATTAGTCTGTTTTCCATTGCTATAACAAAATAGCTGAGGCTAGATAACTTGTAAATAAAAGAGGTTTACTTAGGTCATGATTTTGGAGTCTGAAAGTCCAAGCTGCATGGTACAGGCTCTTGCCAAGGGCCTGACTCTATCACACCATGGCAGCATCCTCCTGACAGGCATATGAGAGGGAGATGGAAACCCAGACAGTGAGGACAGCTAGTCTTGCTCTTTTATATCGACCATCTCTGGAGAAATAACCAGGGGCCATAGGAGCTTGAGAGAGAAGTACCCAAGAGCTCTCATGAGGCCCCACCTCTTAAAGAGCCCATCACCTCTCCCATGGCCACACTGGGGACCACACCTTCAGCATACGATGAGCCTCCTGGGCCACACATTCAGGCCACACCCCAGCCACAGCAAGGCCCAAGGACCAGGCACTTTGTCAGTCTTACCTCATCTGAAAGCAAAAGCTGAAATCACCCTCCAAGGTACTCACGTCTGCCCTGCAGGTCCAGGGCTCCAGCGAGCCTGCTGTCACTGGCAGGAAGCCTCACTTGCCTCTCTCGCGCGACAGTGGGAACTTAATTTCTCCCATTCAAGCTACCGTGCAAGAAGAGAAGTCAGCTTTCATTGCCTAGCAAATGTATATGCTCAAGAAGGACAATGATGAGAAACAAATTAAATAAGAGATTAAACGGCCCTGAAAAGCTACATGCCAGATACACTCACCACATCTGTGCAATGTGACAATGGCCATTTAGCCCATTCATCTATAGGCTTGTTTTCCCCACAAGTTTGTCATACAGTTAAGTTGATTATGACTCCAGGATCGTTACCGCATTTCTCTTTAAAATGAATGACCAAAAACAGATCCTGCTCAGCTCTCTAGCAAGGCATGAGACCAGCAGCTCCTTTCTTGTCACGAGGACTGCATGCAATGCAACATGGCCTTTATTTATCTATTCATTTTCTTTCTCTCCATCAATGGTATTAGATGACTGGCTTCTTGTAGTCCTTTTGTGATGCACTCAGGCCCCTGGTTCTTTCCCGCAGAGCTAGAGACAACATTAGTGTGGTTCCTCCACAGTGCACTCTGAGCCCCACAAACAAGGTGTTCAGAGAGAGGGATCCTCAGCCCCTCCGATGCCACAGAGGAGCCAGGGCCCAGCAGCCGGGACCTTTTCTCCACATTTGCTGTTCAGGACAGTGAACAGCAGGGTGACGTCCACGATCCCAGCACTCCATCCCCCTATTGCACAGAGGAGAAATCGGTTCATCACAGTACAGCAGCATGACCACAGTGATGATCAGCTACCACGAGAGAGCCAGTACCTGGGGACCCTAAGTTCAAGCGGGACAGGTGGGGAGGCTGCTCATAAGAACTTCCATGGTCTATAGGAGTTACTAGAGTCTGCTTGTGAAAGGAAGGGCAGACAGAGGGAACAGAATGTGCTAAGCTCTGGGACCAGGGTCAGGGTAGTATACTGAGGACCTGCAGCCGTGCAGTCTGTGCGGAGCGGGCAGTTGGCAGGGGGAGCAGGCAGAGCGCTGTTGAGCACAAGGGTTTGTCAGCTGAGCTGCAAAGGTGCATTTCTTCAGCATTTTGATTCATTTATTTCACAAATATTTAGTGAGTGCCTAGTATGTGCCTGAAATTATCATAATATCTAAGGATATAACAAGGGATGAAAAAATTTCTTGCTTTCATAGAGCTTTTATTCAAGTCGGGATATGACATGGTTTGCATCCAGATCCCAGAAGTCCCTTGGGTGCAGAGGAAGAGCTTTGGGAAGGTTCTAGACCATGGGGCGTTCACCTCATTGATAGCGAACCCACTGAGTTCATAACTGAATGTGCCATGGGTGTACGACTGAGTGGAAGAGATAGGTCATTGTGGGCGTGAGTGGTGGGTCTGTTCTCTAGCTCTTCCCATCTCTCTGCTTCCTGGACGCCATGAGTTGAACACCACTCCTCCACCTTTAGCCTTGGAGCCAGCCCTTCATGGACAATAACCACTGAAACCAAGAGTCAAAATAAACTTCTCGTTAAATTGAAGGTGTCTGATGTTTTGTCCCAGGAACAGAATGACTAATGCAGGAGATACATAATATGCACCTCAATAGAAATTTCAGCCAATAAAAAAATAAAGGTGGGTCATAATGACAGACATGACTGGGCAGGGTGGTAGGGAAGGATTTCTTTAGTGAGGGTGGTCAGGGCAGGCATCTTTTCTTTTTTTTTTTAATATATGTAGTACAGGTCTACAAGGTCTCACTACACAGATTGGACTCATAGTGATCCTCCTGTTCTCAGCCTTCTGAGCTCTGGGATTGTAGGCACACACTACTACACCCTGTCTCAGTTGCCATCTCGGTGCACCCCAGGTGCAAGACTTGCATGGTACGCAGGGGTTCAAACCCCAGTTGCAGGTGCTTTAGTCCACTGAGGTATGTGGCTGACCCTTTTTTTCTTTCTTTTTTTTTTTTTTTTTCTTCAGTACTGGGGATTGAACTTAGGACCTTGCACTTGCCAGGCAGGCATTTATGGTGCTGAGCTACCTCCCAGGCTCGTAGGCCTCTTTAAAGGGAAAATATGTGGGTTAATTTTTGAAGGAAGAGGAACAGGCAGTCATGGGTTGGCCTAGGAGAGAGTCCAACAGTCTTCTCCAGTGGACTGAAAGAAAAACAGGCTCCTACTGGAATTTTAGAAAAGCTGGTATGGCTGAAGTGACAGGAGATGAGAAAGTCAGGGAAGGTGACCAGGCCTTGTAGTCCACAATCTAGAATTTGCGTTTCATTATAATTACAAAAGGAAACCACAGTGGAACATAAAAAGTAGAAAAAAGACTATGTCTGGAGCTCACCTGAGCAGCTCTGCTGATCTCAGGCAGGCTCAGGGGACCTAGATTGGCCTTGTATCTACATTAGCTAGAGGCCAGTTGGTTTAGGGTGGCCTTGCCCAGGAAGACAGCTGGCCTCTGCTCTGGGCATATCCTCTAACAGGTGAGGCTGGGCTTGTGCTCAGGACGCTGGCAGTGCACAAGGCCTGAGCTCAGGACTTGTACAGCAATGCACTTGGAGCATTCTAGTCTGCAGCCTCCAAAACAAGGCCCAAGGCCAGCTCAGACTCAAGGGGAAGGAGCAGACTGCACTATGGAAGAAAGGAGCTGGAGAGCCACATTGCAAAGGGCCCGGATGCAGTGAGGGTAAGGGACTGGGGCCAGTTTTGCAACTATCAAGACAAGGAGAAGCTGGGGGCTTAAACAGGGTAACTGTTGCATTTTGGAGGTACAGCAGAAAGAGCTTGTCACTGGGCAGAATATGTGCCGAGAGAGCGGGCTTGGGGATGACTCTGGGATCCTCCAGGGGCCCAAGTAGCTGCTGTGCCATAATATGAGGTGGAGAAGAGCCAAAGAGAGGAGGGCAGGAGCCGTGACTTCAGTAGGAGCTCTCGGATGGGAGATGCTATCAGCGCATGCTGTGCTGTCCTGGTCAGTAAGGTGCCCTGGACTGGTTTGAAGCAGGAAAATAACTTGGAGAAGGAAGGACAGGAAGAACAAGCCAGAGACAAGGAATACTGGTCTCCTAGGGCCACTGTAACAGAGTACAGCAAGCTGGCTGGCTTCCTTGTCTCACAGTTCTGGAGACTAGAAGCCCAGCATCCAGGGCTCAGCAGATCTATGCTTACTCCGCACCCTCCAGCACGGGCTCTCCCTCGTTTCTTCCAGCTGCTTGTGCCCCAGCTGCTCCACCACATGACAGCAGGATGCAGCTTCAGCCTCCATCTGCACGTGGCCAATTTCTCATGTGTTTCTGCCTCTACTTCTCATAAAGATAACAGTTACATTAAGTCAGGATCAACCCTAAAGACCTCACCTTAATCTAATTCTGGCTTCCATGGACCCTGTCTTCGCATAAGGTCATATCGCCAGGCCTCAGGGGTTAGGATTTCAACATGATTTTTGGGAGACACACTCCTTCCCATAACAGGGAGATCAAAGGTGAAGAGTCAGAGGCCAGCGAGGAGCAGAGGCTTCTCTCAAGATGCAACCCCCCCCCCAAGTTCACGCAGAGTTGGCCCTGGACTCCACATACCTGCCCCCTCCCTAATCTGTTGGCCACACCCTAGTCCTCATTCTTCTCATAGTACCAGAGCTGGAGCCCCAGCTGCTGGGCCCCTGAGGCAGATCCAACCCTCTGCTCCTCCCCTGAGACACACAGATCCAGGGCCGCTGGAGGAGTCTCCTCAACCCCAAGATCCCATTTCCAGACTTGCTGACCAACCTCCAAACCCTTTGCATAGAGTAATCTCATCAGGATGGCCAGCCCTCTCGTCTGATTGCCACGTCTTTCAGGGACTTTGCCTTAGAAGAAAGTGCAATGGGAAGCCCATCTCTTGGGCCCAGACACCCCTGAAGAGGCCAGCTGCAGGCTCCCAGAGGCTCAGCATGACTAGAGAAAAGAGAAGAGACTTTCCTTTGCCTGAACTCTGAAATTACCTGAGCACAATAGAATTTCACTGTATTTCCTACGAGCTTCCATCAAATACAGAAACAGATAAACACATGCTGCAGAAGCAGACCTGCATGCCTTTACGGCAAAGGTGACACTGCGGTGCAGTGAGGACATGCTCATTTTTCCAAAACATCAGGCTGGCCAATTAAAGATCCATATGGAAATATATATTGACCCTCTGCCTCCACCATATGCAGAACCCATCCCAGGTGGGTCCAATTGTGGATGCTTTGGAAGAAACACACAAGGCAATCTCCACGACCTTGGGGGTAGGCAAAGGGACTTGGAGCAGAACACAAAAAGCACCCAAAATAGTACAAAGTATATTAAAATGCATATCTTCCACTCATCAAAATGCATCACTTATGGGGCTGGGGGGATACAGCTCAGTCTGCTTGGCAAGCGCAGGGTCCTGAGTTCGATTCCAGATACCAAAAAAAGACCAGTGAGGATGTAACTCAGTGGGGGCCTGGGTTCAATCTCTAGTGATACACACACACACACACACACACACACACGCACACATGCACGCACGCACGCACACATGCACACACATTATACTAGAAGTTTTGGTAACAAAGTTCTGACTTCACTTGTTACAAACAACAGGAGCGTCAAAAGTGAAGCTACCCCAGGACCTGCGCATCTATCTCCTTATGCACTTCCAGCAGTGTGTTCAGAAAGCAGTGAAGGAGAAAGAGATTCACGGCAAAGAAAAGCCTGAAACTCTTCTTGACTTTGAAGATGGATGCCTCATCAAGAAATTAAGGACTCTGGATTTTGTCAACTAAAGTCCTGGAAATAACCATGGGATTGATGAGTTTAGGAGGGAGAAATTATATTTCTTTTTTTCTTGATGTTTTCCTTTCACTTGTAAATGATAAACCATAACTCTGCCTTGAGATGATGTCTCATTTGTTCTGACGTCTTGCAGGAACTCAGTGCACTAAAACTGAAAAATTTCTTGAGATGATAGTTGCAATCTATGCTCTGGAATTAGCCTTAAACATACCTTGCATATAAATAATGAGAAACTAATCAAGATGAAAAAAAAAAAAAAAAAAAAAAAAAGTGAAGCTATCCAATTCCCTCCAACTCGAGAGGCAATGGATGAATCCAAGGCCCTGAGGGCCTGTGCTCCAGGTGGCCAGGCTCTGCAGGGAGCATGGCCTCTCGCCTGGGTGGACCCCTGGCCACGCTCCTGGGAAAGGAGTTTCCTTCACTCCTTGGCCTTGCGTGCTCCCCAGCGCCAGTTCCCTCCCAGCGCCACCAGGTGGGGCTCAATCACAGCACAAGACTGCGCCTGCGGCACCCGAAGCAGACCTGGCTCAGGACACAGCCATGGGCCAGCCCACTGCTGACCTGAGCCCTCCGAGCTGAGCCTGGGGGTGGACAACCCAGCTGGACGCCCGGGGCAAGGTCTTCTCTGAGCCTCTCATTCCTTCTCTAAAAAGAGGGTCAAGAAACTCAATTTAAAACAGTGATGTGCCCAGTATACCTGCTAGACTGGAAACCAAAAGAAAGCTGGAGAAGGCCAGGGTGGGCACATAAAAGAAGGAAGCTCCTGCCTGAGGGGTTCAGGGCCATCCCTGGGGTCACCATTGCTTAGGGTACAGCACTGAAATGAATGGAAACCCCTGGCCTGGGGATGAATTCCAAAGTTCTGTCCCAGATTTAGCTGAGCCAACTGCCCCAATTCAGACAGCAGCAGGGGATGCTGGAGGCCCCTGTTATGTGGCCAGGTGTGGATGGTAAAACAGAGTGGGCAAGGGAGAAGAGAGGATGACGCCCAGCCTTCGTACAAAGCAAAAGCCACCGTATACCAATGTGCTGCTTACTACATCGTGTGAGTACACTCAGTCAGCAGGAGCAGAGTTATGGAGGCTGAGAGGAAGGGAGGAGAGAGGAGAGACAGAGGGCGGGGGAAGAAGGAGGGGGAGGGAAGGGAGAGAGAGGGAGGGAGGGAAAAAGATAAAACAAAATATGGAACAGGCCTCCACGTTTCTGAGGGTTAGAGAAGGAGAATCTTAGGGAGCTCCCCTAACACTCGGGGAGCAGCCAGTAAACTGTCTTTCGCTGTTCTTTAGGCAGTAACGCTCACTGGGTGCCTCCTCTGTGTCAAGCCATGTTTGAGGATCTGGAATGCGAAAATGAACCAAGCTGCCCCCCAAAAGATCCTGCCATCTAGAGCTGATAATTTAGCCACTTTGAGTCTCATTCAACACACTTGGGTATAAAAGAAATGGCCATGACACCCATTCCTCAATCAAACAACTACGAATCTGACTTTATGCCTCTGCCGCACTGGGCTGGTGGGCAACTCCACGCCTGTCATCAGCGAGGCTCTTTTCTCCCACCTCCAAGGTTCTGGAAGATCACGCAGGGCTGCCCAAGATGCGGAGCACCTAGCGCCAGCCTACTCCGGTCATGGCCTACAAAAGGCCCAGAAATGCTGGAGGCCCCTCTGGGCCCTCCGGAACTGGCTCAAGGATTTCTGCTGGGAGTCCCCTAGCTATGATACTCCCTCCTGAGAGGGCCACACGGCCATAGCCCCCAGGAAGGATTTGTCGCCTCCAGACTATTGCCAACAACAGAGACTGCATCCCCACTCCTCTGCAGAAATCTGCTCCCCTTGGCATATGCTGCCTCTCACCCCAGGCTTCTCCTCCGAGAGCCCCGCTTCCAGATCACAGTGGGCAGGGTGTCAGTAGACACCTTCTGCTCTTGGCCTGTGACAGAGGCTTCCTGTGGCAGGCAAGCAGCGCAAAGCTGCTTTCCTCTGAAAGGCTGCTGACAGAGGGAGAAAGTGCAGGAACAGAGCATCATGGGTTCGCAGGCTTTTAGAGTCTTCTCCAAGTGGGAAAACAAACCATGAAATCCCAACGAATACCTCTGATACCACTCACATTTCTAGATGTTTCGCTTGTCCAATCGATGGTGGCCGGCCAAGCACTTCGTGAACGCTGTATGCTCTAGGTACTTGGTGGGACTTTGGTGAGTGGTGTGGTTGGTAGCAACAACGTGAAGATGCAAAGATGACAACAGCCCTGGTGTGGGTGTGGGTGTGTGTGGGTGTGATGCCGAGTACAATGTTACCTCAGTTCTCAAATGCTTTGTTTTCAAACAATTTGGTTTACAAACAGAAGTGTTCCCTTCAGCAAAATTTTGCTTTTGTTTGCAAACTCTGCATCTGGTGACAAGCATGACCGCAACCGTCTTCTCTGCACAAACACAAACATTCTTCTCCAAAATCGTTGAATGAATTAAGTTGTGAGCCAAAATACCATTGTACTTTCTGGAATTCCTCAACCACCTCCAGGTGCAGTATCTCTGCTCCAGCGACAGATTCCACAGAGAGGGCATCACTGTCCACTCTGCAGTCGGAGCCTCCATCTGCTGTCGCAAGGTGGAGCACAGCCAGTCCTCCCCGGGCCCACACAGAAAGAACAGTGCTTCCTCTCGCAGCTGTGGTGTACATCTTGGGTACCTACTGCTGGGTCACCAGCCCCCTCCCCACACCCAAGCAACAAGAACCACTCACGATCTCACACCCTCCGGTGGGTCAGGAAATCAAGAGTGGCTCTAGCCCGCCACTTGTCAGAGCTGCAGTGATCAGGATATGCTAGCTGGCTGGCACTGGCTGTGGGTCCCTCTGCACGGTGACCTGGGACAGCACTGCCTGTGCATCACCTCCTGGCAACATGGTGGCCGGATTCCTCGGAGTAAGCAGTCCAACAGACACAGGGGAAAACCTACGAGCCTCAACGCCCTCACCTCAGCAGTCACCCGCCATCACCCTTGCGATGCCCTGCTGATCACACACCTCAGTCCTAACCAGCAGGACAGGGGACAGCACAGGATGGGACTGGAGACCATAGGTGCCATCCTAGGAAGAAGGGGACTCAGCGGTGAGGCAGAATGGACAACCAGAGGTTCTGTGTGGCGACAGCGCCCTTGAGCTCACCGTCCAGAGGAAGACAGGAGATGAGATGTTGTAGATAATTAGCAATTACTCATCAGAGAGCATGCACAGTATTGGGAAGGTGAACAAAGTGGGTAGGGACCAGAGAGGACCCAGAAGAGGCCATAAGTAGTCGCTTTCAAAGGAGCCGCAAGGGGCCTGCCGGAGCTGGTGATAGTTGAGTTGTACTTTGTAGGTAAGGAGAAGATGGGATGATGAGCCTTCGGGTACAGCTGAGTGGGAAGAGGAGAAAAGCTAGCTCTTCTGCATGGTTGGATGGGGCTAGACCCAGGGAGAGGGCAGAGGAGGCCCTCCAAGTGTCCCGAGCCTGCCCACCTGGCTGGGCAAGGGGCAGTGCTCTCTCCAGAGCCTTCTTATGCTTTTTTTGCTGCAGAGCTCAGGGTCTTTGGCCAGCGAAGGGAGGACAAGCTGGGTGCACACTCGCCCCCCAGCTAACTCCTCGCGGAAGACAAGCATGAAACTTGCCGTCCACCATGGCTAAGTTGGTGCAGGGCAGCGAGCGGGTCTCTGTGCTTCTCAGTCCCTGGCCAGGTCCCCTACCTGGGGTTGGCGGCAGCCAGATCCACCTACCCACCCAGGAGCTCCCTGCACACACAGATTCCCACAGGCTGTGAGGCGGCTAGGCTTCCACTTCAGCAGGGCGGCTTGTGCTGCTTTGCCGGAGGCAGCAGCCTCCCCCAGGATGCATTAGGCAGGCTCCAGTGGTCAGAGCAGAGCAGTCCAGCCTGCCAAGAAGAGGCGCTAGGGGGCTTGGTCTAGAGGGAGCGCGAGGGCCTCAGCTGTAGGAACAAGAAAGCGATGCACAGTGCCCTCCTTCCTTCCTCTGGTACAAGATGCAGGAGGAAGATGTGGAGAAGGGAGAAGCGGAGGACAAATAAAGGCATAGGCTGCTGTGCCACAGCACATCCTAAACAAGGGCCAGAGGCACAGCCATGCCTCCCACGCAAGGCAGAGTCCAGTCCCTTCCCCACAGGGACCAAGGAGATGCCAGGCTGCCAGGGGGACAGCAATTCTGCCTGCCCCTGGCTCGCATCGCCAAGGCCCACACGGGTCATCAGCTAACTAGCTACAGTAAACCAACTCTCAAATCCAAAAAAATCCCCCCATGGCACCACACTCAGGAGGACAGGCTCTGTCCCAAATCCTCTGAGGCCTCCAGGAGAATGAAATTTCTCAAATATTTCCTCACCGTGGTGCAGTGCAGCAAAAAGGGGAGAAACCACACCAATAACCACAACAGCCAGCATAGTGTCTGGTTTTACAAAATGCTTTCACTCCATACCGCCTGATACCCACAGTGACCCAGGGAAGGAAGTGGTTCATCTTCATTGTATTTGTGGGGAACCTGAAGCCTAGGGAAGAGGAAGTGCTTGCCCAGGTACAGAGTTAGGAAGCTGTGGAGCCAGGATTAAACCAAGAGAGGCAACAGGAAGCCTGGCTTCTCTGGGTCATTTGCCCTCACCAGTGTTTGGTCAGTGTGCAGTGACTGCTTACTGAGCTCTTCCTGGGTGCTACAGGCTGGGGTCAGCTCAGCAGGTTCTATACTCAGCAAAACAGACAGCCCTGCCCCCCTCAGGAAGTCCACAGGTGGGTTAGAGAAATAGCAACTAAATATTTTTAAAATGTAATTACTAAATGTAACCAGCACTGTGGAAAAAAGAATGGGTTTAATCATCAGAAACGAGCAGGACAGGGTGCCCTCCTTCACAAAAAGAGCCTTTTGAGCAGGGCTTTCCACCCACATCCAGAAGCAATGGAAATGAAGATTTGAATCAATTAATAACGTCTGCAGGGCCACTGGATTTGGAAGCTGTGGCACTCATGCCAAATGCTTGCTGAGTATACATTCCCAGGAATCCTTGCAACTCGAAGAACTAGACATAATTCTACTTCTCCTGGAATTCACTGTGAGTAGGGTAGACAAACATTTGCAGTAGAATCATCACCCAAGGCGGCTCACTAGCTTCACTAGCAGAGACATCAAGGAAGTAAAATAGATCTAGTCAGAGAGTGACTGGTTCCCATGAGGAGGATATCATCCAGGCCTTGAAGGACTCCTGGCACAAGACTTTCGAGCTTGTTGAAAAGAAGAACCTGACTTTCAACAGGAGAAAGTACTAAGCACAGAAGGCCACTTGAACATCTCAGGCTCTGGCCTTTGTCTGAGGACAGCTCTTTCCTGCTCTGATCTTCTCCACGTTCTTAACAAGTTCAGGTACCTGGAGCTACTTCTCCACCTGTGCTCGGGGCATCAGCTCTGCTTCAGCCCCACAGGAACACAGAACTGACCTTGTTCCATCAGCCTGTTGAACTCAGCATCCCATTAAGTGGTCCACTAAGGAGGAGCTGGCTCTCGTTGCTACTGCCAAAGGGCGGTCTGCTAAAAGCCCTTCCAAAGTAAAACAGCGTCTTTGAGAAGCAATTGTTAGGTCTGACTAAATCCTCGGAAGGCAGGCTGCACTTACCCTGCAGTGCACTTGCTACCATTGACACCAACCACTTCTGTGGCTCTCTGTCCATTGTCTCTAAACCCAAGACAATGGAGACCATGTTTGGCACATTCACCACCGACTTCCCAGTGGCTGGTACATGGTGGGCCACTGAGCATTTATTTGTTGAAGGAATGAACTATTACAGAAAAGAATGAGTTAAGACAAGGTTGAGAGTGGAAAGTTTGGACTTTTCCCCAAGGACTACAATTCCTATAGATTTTAGAGTGGCAGCAGTTTCTCTACAGTCCCATTCCCAAGCCTTGGAGATGGAAGATCTCCTAGAGAACGTGGTGCATCTGTGTCCTCTCATTTAGACTGGTTACTGTTTGTTCACTGCTTGGAAGAGGTTGAGGTTTCACACTGTGCCCACTCTGGTGACCTTGTGCCATGGGCTGGCAAGAACAAAGCAACCACATGGCTGCACTGACAAAGGTTCTACAATCTGAGGTACAGGATCTCAGGATAAATCCTGAGGGCATTTCACTGACCTTCTCAAACCAAAAAGCTACAACTCTTGTTGCACAGGTTCTGCTTTACCTTGGTCTTAGCCATCCAGTAGAAAAGTATGAAGATGAAATATAGGAAGTAAAGCCATGTTGTTATGTTGAGCTGTGGGGGACTCATGTCAATAATTTCTGACATTGCCAATTAAACAGAAGACCCAATGCTATTATGGGCTTCTGTACTCTTTTAGAATATTTTGCTGAGTTTACACACCTATAATATTCAACAACGGAACTTAAAAAAAATTGGGGTATAACTATGAATGTCCATTTTGTATCTGTGTATTCAAAGTGGTTGGGATAGATATATAGTTGCATTCTCTTAATGAATAGAATGATTTGTTCTAACGGTGTTTGTAAGTAGGATCACAAGTCCGCATCTTGTACAGCAATTAACCACTAAGAAGAATATATGCAGTGTATTATTTGTTGAAACTGTACTTTCGATTTGATTTGAAACTGTCTCATTGCTATATGTTTATCAATAAAACTTTGAAAAGAAAAAAAAACTGAATAAAAATTAAAAAAAAAAAAAAAGAACAAAGCAAGATGCATGCCCAGAGGAGCTGCCAGCTCTGAGGGAAAGCAGACTGGATGGGCAATCACTAGTGTGTGTCAGAGGCACACAGGTCTCTGCAAGGACTACAGAAGGGGCCGGGGAGAACTGGGGTGGCTCAGAATCTCCCGAGAGGCAAGTCTGCTGGGGTGAGTGGACCTCAGACAAGGGCAGGAGCGAGGGGCCTTGCACAGAGGGGTGAGAATGAGGTGGGGTCAGGGAGATGAGCCTGGTTAGATTCAAGGTCTTGGGGAGGTCAGGAGCTGAGGAAGAGAAGTGCAAGTCCAGCCCGATGATGATGGACCTCGGTCGCCAGAAGGGAGTGTAGAGTTGACCCTATGAGCAACGGGATGCTATCGTGAGCCTTCAAGGGGCGAATCCCCTGGGGCTTGCTGGGTGGTGGGCAGAGGACTCATCCATACTCCCTAGGAGGTCAGATTCTGTAGATGGGGGCAAAAGGCCCCAGGGAGCCAGCAATGGATGCCTCCTATAGACCTGGTTTTCAGAACGCATCTTATCTAAGAAGCCAGTCGCCTTATTAGCTCTCCAAACAGCACACCTTCCCCAGATCAAGACTCCAGGGGGAACACAATGGCCACAAAAGTGGGTTTTGTGACTTGGTTTTCTGGGTCTCCCACTCCCCCCTCCCTCCAACATCTATTCTCCATTATTGGCCAGACAAAGCCCAGCCCAAGATCCCTGCGTCTCGGTGGTAGCTAACATCTGTCCTTTCTCACCTACGCATTTACCCATCCGCGTCTCCACGAAATCTTTCATCCCATCCATATTGTAAGGGTTCAAAGTAAGGAGGTTCATGTTGTTAAAGAAGCCTTGATCTGAATGCCTTTCCCCCACTTTCTCCTTAAATGAGTTGTTAACAGGAACCCAAGTGTCTGTTGAACCTAAAATACTTTTTTTCAAAAAAAAAAAAAATAACATTTCAAGGTAACTTACGGCGCGCACTTGAAGAAGCGAGGACTCAGCGTGTCCCCAGTGCTGCTTCCTTGAAGCTCTGGTCTTCAGGGCTGCGGGTGGCATCCAATCAGACAGGCCGCCGCTGAGGGCCAGGGAGGAGGGCTGCGGTGGTTTTATTTCAGATTTGAGCTAAGACCATGAAATGGAAGGCAGGAGGAAAAGTGAGTGAGCGAGTGAGTGTGTGCGTGCCTGTGTGCGTGTCTGTGTGCGGACGGCCAGAATAATGAGGGGCACTAATTCATAGAATCCCATTTTGGTCATCGCATACAGCTCCCTTTTTCTCTTGAAGGCCACTTTGAAAAATCCCATTTTCATAAGTCATTTACTTCCCCTAGGAGGGCAGGCCTTCTAAAAATATTCCCCATTTCTTATACCTCAGAAGCAAATTATTTATGTTAAAGCAGCTTCGTTATCCTGGCCCCACTGGGCCAGCTTGGAAATGGAGGTGACTTCCAGAAAGGCACCATTGTCAACTGCAAAGTCTTAGGAGGGGCCTGTCCCTGACGAGCCAGAGCAAGGCGAGGCTTTCTGCCAGACCTGCAGGCTGGCAGCACTCGTGGGGTAATAAGGGGAAATTCCCTCCTATTTCTCCAAATATGTAGGGTCCAGGCACTGCACTAGGCACTGAAATCCACAATAAGCAGAGAAGTCTGCTCTCCGAAGTTTGCAGGTGGATGCAACCAGCCATGGACCCAAAATTTTGCAAAAGGAATGCCCCTGTACTGAGCATGTGTAGAGTTTTTCTTGTCACAATTCTCTAAAAAATACAATGCAACAAATATCCACACAACATTACATTGCATTAGGTACTATAAGTGATCTGGGGATGGCTGATGTTTTCAGGAGGATGCCCACAGGTTCCACACAAGCACTCTGCTGTTTTCTGGAAGGAAGCTGAACACCTCCAGGTTTTATGTCTACATGGGTCCTAGAACCAATTCAGAGCCAATACCAAGGGACAAGTGCGCTTGACATTCTGTGGAATGAGCAGTCAGGTCATTTGAAGCAATGTCCACATGATAAAAAGGAGCAAAACTTTATGATTTCAAAGCACAGGGACCTCATGGGACAAACTTCATGAAAGAGGAGGGGTTGTTGCAACTGGGGCAGAGAGGCATGGGCAGAGGGGTGCAGTCCAGGGAGCAATTCCTGAGCCACTGAGTACTTTATCACTGGTCTGTCCCTAGAGAAGCCACCCCAGTAAGCAAGAGAATGCTGGGAAATGCAGGCCAAGGCATGAGTAATTCCCTGGCCCACCCTCTCTCATCTCCTTTCCTCTCTCCACCTGGGAAAAAGCAATTAAAAATCACCTCTGAAAAGTCGGTGGGAGGAGAAGTGGAGTCGGGGAGGGGACAGACTTTCAATGTAGGTGGAACCTGTCACCAGCCCCCAAGAGGGGCATTTGTCTTCCCCCTTTAATCAGTCACAAGTCCTGTCATTATCCTGTGGGGGAGAGAGAAAGAGTGAGGCGAGGAACCGCTCCCTGGAGAAACCCTCCATTCTTCCGGTGTCCATAAGGCAATTAAGTCTTCACGTCCGCAGACCTGAAGGCTTTCCCGGGCTGTGCCAGTTGGTACATCTCCATAATGAGGCACATTTCCCCATAGCTGTCTGCCTCGGTCTGGCCTCGCACAGAGGTGCTGCCACTGGCCCTGACCTCAGTGGCACACCTTCCCCTAGCCAGGGGCCTTCCCTGGACAGCACACAGTATAGGGTGCCTGGATGAGCCAGAGGGGCCTCTGTTACCCACCAGGATACAGCTCTCTGAATAGGGCCAGGCTGGGCCTGGGAAGAAAGACTTTCAGTAAGCTGTCCCGTTGCCAATGAGCCTCTGATTAAGGTTCTGTTATGGGTCTATAATTGGTGAACTAATTATTAGGCTGCCATTGTGTGCCACAGAGAAGCTGGGACAGTTCACCCAGAGACCCTGGGGCCTGGACTTGAGGATCTCCCAGCTGCCTGGCAGGGCAAGACAGAGTGGGGGGAGGGATTCCTGCAGCCATGACACAAAGGGTGCAAGGCCAATGCTCACTGCCCATGTGCGCTGCCAGCAGGGAGGGTTCAGTGGAGATGTGACAATGGAAGGTGACAATGGAAAGTGACACCCTGGGGAGGGAACAGCATGGGATGTGCTGATGGGCCTTTTAACAGAAACTTCTGTCTCAGACCAGAGGAGGAGGGGAAAGAGGAGGAATGACTCCAGCAAAGGGCACCACGCATGCACAAAGGCCCTGGTGAGACACCCAAGAGTGGGTCTGGTGGCAGTGCTGCAGGGCCTGAGAGACCCCAGCAACAAGGGAGGGAGCCAGCCCTTGCAGGTGCAGCAGGGATTAAAACAAAGGAAGGACAGGATCAGCTTGGCACTCCCCACAGCTCCCCAGGATCACCTTGTAGACAGAAATAAGGCAGAGGATGGGGGCCCAGGAGGAGGAGGAGGAAACAGAAAGAGTGATAAGGATGACTTCAGAGATATTAAGAAGAATCCCCAGACCCCACCACAATAGAGCGCCCAGGATGAACCAGGCCCCTCCAAGGCCACTCCAGATACCAAGTGGGGCTTGGGGCCGGCATAGCAAAGTGTGCCCATTAGGAAGAGCATTGGGAAGTGGAATCATGGGGCAGACATGATGCCACTCTCCCGTCTGATCCTTGTCAGAGGAGCTGGTGCAATAAAGGAAAGAGGGCTTTCCCTAAGCAGCACCTAACCCCATGCTACCAGGAACCACAAGACCAGTCTTTCTGTGGGGTTCAAGCAAGGATGTATGGTCGCTGCAGACAGCACTGGATGGATGCGATGGGGTGACCCTGGTGACCCCTGGGCCCTCCTGTTCCTGACATCTCAGGGGTCCACAGTCCATGAGTCAGAAAATCTCAGGCAGGGACTCTAGTACAGCCAGTTTCAAGGCTATGAAAGCAGCTCTGTTGTTATGCCCCCAACAGTAGGAACACCCCAAGAAGGGAAGGAACATAAATCCATGGCTCCCACAGAACCAGGACCCTCCCATCAGCTGACCTTTGCCCTATATCCATGGCCATTTTGGTGGCAGTCATTGCCCTGCGATCACGACTCCTGGTAAGGAGACGGCTACAGCCAACACAAGTCAGATACATGCCACACCAGCTGGCACTCTCAGCCCATTTCACAGATACTAAACAGGCACAGGAGGCCAGGGCTGTGACTCAGTGGCACAGCACCTGCCTAGCACTTGCAAGGACCTGGGATCAATTGCCAGTACCACAAGCAAAACAAAGAAGAGGCTTATAAAAAGCAATAGGCATTGATGACAGTTCCAGGCCCACAGGGTCATCCTTAGGGGTCACAGTGTTGAGACAGCATGGAGCAGTCAGCGTGGAGCAGACATGCTGCCCTGGGCTCTGAGGCCAGCCCCTCCCCCCCATGTGTGCACAGCCAACGAGGACCCAGGGCTCCACTCAGCCAGGCTCCACCCCAGTGAGCCCCAGCCTGGCCAAGCTGCAGATCCCCTCCAAATTCCCCCACCTGGCCTTCTTTCATCACTCCCACCCAACACCCCAGCAGACAGGGGCCTTGGCTGGGAGTCATTGTCTCTAACATGTTAATTGTAATGGTGGAGTGCTCTCCCCCACTCCTGCCCTGGCCCTCATCAAAGCATTCCCATAGTGACATGGGACTATGAAAGGGAACTTGCAGGTGGTTAAATGAGGTTTCTTGCCTTTGCATGGCAGTGGGGAGGGAAACGGCTGTTTTGTTTAAGGAAAGCTGCCACACCACTTTGATGTGTAGCTATTCTCTCTCACATGGAGAAGAGAAGATGCTTATGAATGAAGCTGGCTGGGGCGGTGGATGCTCAGAGTTTTGCCTTCTGCGGCAGAGGGGGTGGCAGAGCTGATGGAGAAGTGTGAGCCAGCTCACCCACTCCTCTCCTAAGAAGCACTGCTGAACTTTGTCTGTATGAAGGCTCAGCACTTGCTACTCTTTAGTTCAAAAACTTCCTGTGGCTCCCCATGGTCCCCACAGAGAGGTTTCTGAGCTCCCAAGTCATTCACAGTTTGTGGCAATTAGAATTCCTTTGGTTGCAAGTAACAAAACCCCCAATTCAAAATGACTAAGGCAAAGGGTAATCTATTAACTCTTAGGACCTATTAAATCCATAGGCAGTCTGTCATCAGATCCAGCTTGATCCAGGAGACTAGTGGTGTCAAGACTGCTGATCTCTTCCTGTTTTTAAGCCCCTCTTCCTTTGTGGGCTTTCTTCTCTTGAAGGCTCTGCCCTCAGGATGGCAAGACGCACATGCCGCTCCAAAGCGAACCCCTTTCTGGCTCTAAACCCAGCAGGAGGAGCCTGCACGCTGCTTCCTGGTCACTCAAGCAGAAGTCCTGTGATTGGTTCTGATGGGCTGGGCTTGGAAGATAAAGTCTCCTGCACACCAACCACCTTGGCCAGGCTGGTGCATGGTGTTGGAGAATCAGAATCAGGAGCCAAGCTTAAAGCTGCTGCTCTGGTTGGTGTTCCTGCTAGGATGAACCAGCCCTAACTGTGCCCCGGGGCACCAGGGAGAGACATCGGTGATGTTCCATCGCAGGCCATCTTGCATTTTCAGCCACAGCCCCCAGAACACTGCAATGAGATTTTCTATGAGGCGAGACGGGAGCTCTTGCATTTGTCCCAAAGAGTCCTCCCTCCAGTTTCCAAGGTCATGTTCCGTGTCCAAGCCTGGAATGGCCTCTTTCCTGCCTTTGCCAATCCATACTTGGGAGGACTGACCCCCCAAGGTCAAGTCTGCCCTGGAGCAGAGCCCAAGTGATGGAGGAGTTACGCCTGATAGGTCAGACTCTGCGACAAAGTCTTGCTTCTATCAGGAAAAACTATTCGCCCCCGGCAGCATCAGAGTCCTCACTTCCAAAATGCAGACAACACAAATACCTCATTTACAGCACTGCCAGGAGAACTAAGGTCAAAATTCTTCACCTACTGCTGCCAAGGCGTATGCCCTCAAAAAAGCAATCAGTTGCAGCCTGTCCCTCCTGTCTCTCCCCAGTGTCCATCCCGATGAGGCAGGTCAGCTGCCAGGCTAGGAGGAGGCTGCTCTGAGGAGATCAGAACTCATTGTTGAGAAGGGCTTGGCGTGGCCAGATCAGGGAAGACTTCTGGAAGGAGCAGCAGGTGCAAATGCCCTGTGTAGGAACAAGCTTGGTGCTTGGAAACCAGCGCGGGAGACTGTGAACAGGGCGAAAAAACATAGGAGAGGAGAGAAAGTCATGTCACAAAGGACATTGTCAGCTGCTGTGAGGAGTTCAGGGGGACGGGAACCTCTGGAAGGTCTGGGACAGAGAAGAGATGTGACCAGGGCAGAGGCAAGGTAGGTGTGCCCAGAGTTACATGTCTGCTGCCTTTTAGACACTTGGAATGGGCCCCCAAGTGCATTTCTAATTCACACAACAGCCCTTGAGGAGGGCATACCAGGACCCCATTTTGCGGATGAAAGGAAGCTCTGGGTGGTGAAGTGCAGTCACGGAGCAAGCACATGGTGGTCTGGCTGCCATGGACTGTAGGTTTCTGGTACCCCGAGGCAGATGACAGGTACACGTGGGCCCATTCTACAGGTAGAAGGATGGTGGCTCAGTGGGCTTAGATGGATGCTCAAGGCCACAC
Organism: Octodon degus; assembly: GCF_000260255.1. Taxonomy (NCBI): domain Eukaryota; kingdom Metazoa; phylum Chordata; class Mammalia; order Rodentia; family Octodontidae; genus Octodon; species Octodon degus. The sequence goes on from NW_004524749.1 coordinate 1,454,985, forward strand.
AGGAGGCCAGCAGCAGAGGTGAGTCTGCAACCTGCCCCTCGCCTCCCCCTCAGCGCCATTGCAATGCCTGGGGCTGCCCACAGAGAGTGTCTACATCAAGAGGTGCCTGCAGCTCAGGCCACCACTTCCACTGGTCAGAAAACTGAGCTGGTTGTGGCAGTGGATTTGCACCTAGGTTTGTTCCGATCAGTCCTTCAGTCCCAGGAAGCTGCCTTCACCTGGGATGCATTTACCAGAGGCATGAAGAGTGGATGGTGAGGACCGGCGAGTGCTCTCTCCAGAGCTGCAAGCGTAGTTGGGAAGCATCTTGACGTCAGTGCCTGGGACCGAGTGGGAAGGACAAAAGGGATGGAAGAGAAGGTGGGGGGCCTTGATGGAAGCTGTCAGTTGGCATCCTGGGCTCTGCAGGGAGGGCGAAGCTTGCTGAGAAGAGACACAGAACTCACTGGGTCATTGCCAATCCGAGCTGTTCTCCTGGTGCCTCCTCTTGGTCTTGGATGGTTTCATAGGCCTTTAAATAAGGTGCCACATTTGTTTTCCACTCCCCCAACACCCTTGGAGTCACCCTGGTAGCCCACACTTTGAATGAGGAAACTGAGGCTCTGTTCCACAGAGCCCATGAACTTGGATAGGAAAAAAAAATGTCATCTCTCTTTTCACTAACCTCTAAGTAAAATCTGCCACTCTCTCAAATTATAAATGTGGGCAATGCATGACAGCAGTGCCTGTCACCATGAAAAAGCATGTGTATTTTCCTAATTGTACCAGTGTTGCAGACTCCTCAAAATAGCACCTATGTTTGCCACTGTGTCCAGACGACAGAGGTTGCCAGACCTGCCGGAAGCTATTGTGTCACATGTAACAAGGGCTCACCTCACTGATTGACAATATTTTTAAAAAATATTTTAATAACTATGCTTCAAGGGAGCAGCCTTTCTTTGCAACTTTGCATCTTCGTGCATTTCAAAAACATTTCATCTGCCAAGGGATCATGGCCCAGCAAAGCTGAGAACCACCCACCCACTGGTGGGTGAATACAGAGCCTCATGCAAAGTGGGGACCCAGGATGACTCATCCTTCTTCTGGTGGCAGAGACAGATGATGGTGTCACAGTGCAGCGTGACCTGCTGCTCCCTCTTCCCTAGGCCTCTGGAGAGCTTTACGGGAGGCTCACCAGGCCTGCGCTCAGCTGGGCTCCACCTGGCATCTAGCCACACCATAGCCCCACTACACCCAGAGCAGACCAGCACCTGGTGCTGAGCCCCCAGCAGAGACCGAGCCCCAAAACTCACCACCACCACCCCAGCCTCCCTGCAGCCCCACGTCTCTTGGTTTCTATTCTGCCTCCCCTAGCTTCCACTTCCCCAAGCCATCCTCCACGCACCAGCCTGACTGGCATCTCAATCCCTCATGCTCTGTGTGTCCCCTCTCCACTCCGAACGCTCCTGCCCATTCTTGAACTTCAGGTAGAGACCCACCCAGTCATCAGCCTGCCCTCCCACCTCACATCACTCATTCTCCCCACGGACTCCTATGATTCCCATTTCCCAAATAAACCCTGATCCCCCCAACCTGGGACTCTAGAGAACTCCCTCTGCCTGGAGCACACTTCCAGTGTCACCTCCCTAACCCCCTGCTTTGCTAGGTCAGCACTTCTGACATCTGCTGTCATGGCCCGTTGGTCCTCCCATTTGCAGCAATTGCCACAGCCACAATTTTACATGTCTTGATTTTTAAACATTTATTTAGAACTCCAATCTCAATGTGTGTCTGTATTTACCGAGTTACATTTCCAAAACAAACACCCTCAGGTCTTGCCAACTTGCAGTAAGGATCTAGTCTGTCCACACTCCACTTGTGTTGCAGGAAGTGAGTCCTTGCTGCTCCGTTCTGCCCGTCAGCTTCCTCTCAGGAACCAGGCTGAGGGATTATCTCACTCCAGGCTGTGCCATTCCTGAAGTGGAGAGAACCGCAGCAATGAATGGCGGGACCGTGTGACAGCTCTGTCCTCTGCTCCCTGCACCCTCATCCTTTCTGCCCACGTCCATTGATCAATCAAGTTCGTGTTGTGGCCCCATCAGAATACGGAAGCTCCCCTTCTGCAGCTTGGGACACTGCCAATTCCAAGCAAAACCCTAATGCCCAAAGATAAGCTGATCTTCCAGGTGGAGCCAATTAACAATAAGAGACTCCAACACCTCCCACTAGGGGCAGGTCACCTCAGAATCCATCAGGGTGTGCAGATGGGTGGGACACAGAGGCAAAGGGCAGAGCAATAAAGGATCCATTCCAAGCTTTGTGGTCAACTCCGTCTGGATGGTCAGGGGCAAGGAAGAGATTAACACGTGGACACTGTGCTAATTAATGTCCCCTGTACAGCTGCCCTACGATCTTAAACAGAACTAGTGTCCTGAAAGGGGCAGAAAGGATGGGGGGTGAGTGGACAAAGGCATCTGCCTCAGCAACCAGAGGTCAAAACACCGTCAAGCCAGCTCCTCCTGATCTTTGTGCTCATATCGTCCCTTTGAGCTGGTTACTCCTCCTTCGACCAAATGTGTGCAGGCTTCCTTTCCCCTGCCTCACTCTGGGCTTTCCCTTCTATTTCTGTTCTATTAAAATTACCCAAGACTTCCTGCGCTGTTCACTGACCCATATCCTTTTAGGAAAATGATGGAATCTTTTTTTTTTGTGAGCCCAACTTGTAACAGAGGAAAAGGCATTGCTAACCTGATTTTACTCAGACAGAAACTGATAGCTCAAATTTAGGAAGTCACTCAGTCAGCATGTTACATCAAGAGAGGGTCCCCGGGGCTCAGCACGCTGTCTGTCCTGGGCAGGTGCCCTAGTCTCACCCACTGGGTATGATGACCAGCTAGAAGCAGATTCAGCTGGTCATGGCAAGGTTCTAACTCAATGGGGCACATATTTCAGTTCTCACTCATGTTGGGGTGCCACAGCACCTAGAAGTGGGGAGAAACACCCGCTGTCCCTTCCCCTATTCTGGCCACCACAGGAAGCCAGGGCAGGCACTGCACAGAAGGCCTGTATTTAAATCATTTTCCACTTCCTAATTCCAAAAGTTAGGGAAAAGATCCAACATCAAATTCTCTATAATTTTGGACACTGTCGCCCCTTGGACCACATTTGACCTAGAGCACGATGGGCATCAGGCAACGCGTGGGAGAAGATTCTGCAGAACAAGCTTCTCAAGTGCAGACAGGAAGTGTAGCTGCTTGTACAGGCAAGTGAGCTTTTGCCGGTGTGGCCTCCTGAAAGCGTTGACAATTTCATCTCTCTGAGCTCGCATTGGGGAAGTCTTCTATATTACCAAGATAATACTGCATTAAGCGAGATTTTGTATTTGGTGTATTTAATGAGCAAGCAACTCCCCAAAGACCTTTCAATAAAGCCAGTAAATTTAACAGGAGAAACGCGTCAATTGGCTTTGCTGCTCTGGTTAAGAGGGCTGCTGCTTTCTGCTTTTACAAACCCTGGCGTGTGTTATGCTAAGAAAGCCCCAGAATCAATCTCCGAGAAGAGGGCTAAAAGGTGGGTGCAATTAAGCGGCTAACGCTCAGCTCCAGACGCCCTAGCTGAAATGATTATTTTAATGTAAAAGCAATGAGGTTGATGAGAAGTCGCCAAGTTAGGAAGCCACCCTCTCGCTATCGGAGTGTCGCTGCCCTGAAGGGTCTCAGCGAGTCAGGTTGTTCATAAAGGCAGGCCAGAGACCAAATCAAAGACTAAATGCAGAAAGGTATGCTACACCCTGAACAGAGTGCTTGAATGAAATTGATTTATGGAAAGCAATATTATAGGTTTTGACAAGGGAGAGAAGATAAAATATTCATATCCACTGTGCCTCCAGTGGTGAGTGCAAGCCACCTCGGAGCCCTTGCAGAGAGGACTGGACAGAAGTGGAATATGGGGTATGCATTTTGGGGTGAGTAGGATCCACTCTGGGCAGAGATGGGATCTGGCCCTATCCTTGTCCATAGGCAATCTCTCCTCTTAGCCAGCTCCAAAAACTCTGCGAGAACACCACCGGCGAGAGCGCCCCCTGGAGGTTTCAGAGTTTGCTTTTGGGGGGGGTAATTAGTAGGCTTTGCCTTTGAGAACACTTTAATTCACAGCAAAATGGAACAGATGATACTACCAAGAGCTCCCATGCCCCCCACCACAGAGCCTCCTCACCATCTGTGCTCCACCTCTTGACACTCTGACACAAAAAGTTATGAGGGCACTAGGGACAGGCCCAGACCCAGAGGAACAGAGGAGAATTGGTAGCCACTTTTGCCATCTTTCTGCTGTGGTTTAAAGATTGCTCATGCCCCCCGGACTCCAAAATTAATGGATTAAGAAGATGGAAACATAATCCCACTATGATGTTCAGAGCAATGTTTAGGAAGTGACTGGATTAGGTTAGATTGTCATCGCAGAGCCTGCATGACTGAATACGGTTGCTTCATGGAGAGACCAAGATCATGCCCACAGGCACACGTGCTCCCGCTGTGATGTGATACGGCCGGAAGACCCTTGTAAGAGCCTGTTCGGGCTTCTTGACTTCAAAATCATAAGCCTCCTTTTTATAAAGTAACCTGCCTGAGGCACTTCGTTATAGTAACACAAAGCTGTCTCACACGTTGCCACATCCATGTGTCTGTTGAGAGAAAACAAGCAGGACCACCATTCAAAGCCCCCTCTAGGACTCATATCTCTTCCCAGCGGCTTCCTCCTCTCCTCTGCTTTTTCACACTGAAAACTTCTTAGAAGAGCAGGTGACCCTCGTGGTCTGCTCCGCATGCTCAGCTGGGTCCTCTGGATTGGGGACTCTGCTCCCCTCACCACTCACTGTTCTCAGAGAGGATACGGAGACCCGCCAGTGCTGAGCCTGGTAACACTGTGTTTTACATCTCCAATCTGTCCTTCTTTCCAGAATCTGTGCTTGGCAATCAATTGTATCTTTGTTTTTTGTTAAGGCTATCCATGCCCCTGTTCTTCAGAGGATTGTATCTCCCTACCACGTGGACTTCAAGTGGCCCTGGAGATTGCTTTGTCCAACAAAATGTGGGCAAAATTGATGTGGATCACTTTAAAGCAAAATATTCTAGAGATAGTGTGGGGTCATGCTGTCCCCTCACCTTTTCCATGAAATGAGTGATAGCACAGTGAGAGGCTTTGGGGTTAGGCTAGACCCTGGAGGACAGCAGAGACTGACCTAACATAGCCATACTGCCTAAACTGTCATTCACTCTTTCTGTAAGCCATGGACATTTGGGGTTGTTTGTTCCACAGCATGATAAACACACTCTGACTAGTATCGAATCCTCACAGCTCCTACAGCGCTGCACTCCTCTGGATCCCCACTGTTGCTGCTTCCTGTCCCCTGCCCTGTCCCCTGCCTGCCTAGACCTGCCGGTACCTGTGGGTCATGTCCAGCCTGCTGCTCCTCACTCCCTTGCTGCCCATTTCATTGTCTCTCATGACTCCCCACCCAGCCCTTGAGCCCATATCTGTCCTCTATGCTTTTGCCACCTGAAGGTGTCACCTCCAAGTGTGTCCCAAGTGCTTCATTGGCAGATCTGAACTTTCCCTTCCCTTTCACTGCGTCGGTGATCCCTTTGTCCACCAGGTTGTCCCTACATCTGTCTTCCTTGGCAGCATCCCAGCAATGAACATTGCAGTCAGTAACTATAAGGCCCTATATCCACTTCCCTTCTGTTCCTTTGCTATTACTTCCTTAGTTCTCCCAGTAATGGCCACAGGCTCTGAAGGCCTTTCCTGTTGCCTCCAGCCCTGCCTCCCATTCCACCCTCTGCCACCCAGCCCAGACCAGAGCTCCTTTAACACTGTGGGAAGGGCTCACTGTCAGAAACGGAGCTGGGAGTTTGAGTGGCTGTGCCTGCCAAGCACCCCCGTTGCCTATTACACTGTCCTCTCTCCGCTTTCCCGGACCACAGAGTCATGTCACATGAGGTCCACCAGTCCTAAGCCCACCTCATTCCTAACATCCTCAATCCACACCTGTGCCCAGCCCCACTGCTGCTGCTGGCCTCTCTACCTGGACTGCTTTTGTCAGCACCAACCCTCTGTGCCCAGCAGAAGTCCCACCAGCTCTTTAACCCTCAGTTCAGGCACCACCTTTTCCCTAAAGCCCTCCTGTACCACCCACCCCACATACATGCACACCCCTCCGGATTCCATGCTCATCTTCCAAGTCCCCCAAGAATATTCCCAACATTGCTACACACTGAAAGGGCTGTGACTGTCTCACGTCCTCCTCTTCTTCCCCATCATGTACTTCCCCTGCCACCCTGGCATTTGTGATGTGTCTGCCACACAGGAACTTCAGTGTGGGGATTGTTAAGAGTACACCCAAGCAAGTGAGTGACTGAAGTCACCACTTTACATGTCACCTGATCCTTAGCGATCTGTGACTCTAGGGGACCAGCTCTGCACACCACTCCCTCCACACTTTGGGCCTTGTCCTACAGCGTCCCACATCCCCATGCTGCATCCAACACTTGGAAACACCCTGCCTTTGTGAGTTTACGGCCACCTGAGACAGCCACACAGAGGGCTGGGCGAGGTTCCTTGGGTTGCCCCCCCCCTCTCTCTCTGCCTTACGGGCTCTTGTGCCCCAGGAGCCACATTCCTGTGCATACACAGAGGGAAGGGCATCAGCTAACTGCTGTGGGAGCACTATATGGCTTATCAAACCCCCACAACGATTCACCAGGTAAGTGGTTAGTAGGCCCCTTTGATGCCTTACGAAGCTAGACCCCAAGATGGTAAATCACTATCCAGAGGACACACAGCTTCTAAAAGATTAACCTTGGATTCCAACCCAGACAGGGGTCAGCCTCCAGCAGGCCTACTCTGTGCCACCTAACTTGGGTACATAAAGGAGCACAAAAACACCCCAGGACCAGAGGCCAGGACAGATGGGGTTGGTTACCTCGGCTCCACCCGCCCATCACTTTAGCCTAAGACCTGACTAGATCATTCTTCTAAACATTTTCTGCTCCAAGAGCTAGGCTGTGGAGGAGAAAGCAGGCTCCATTCCCAGCTGGGCCATTCCATCCATGTGACTAACCTCTCTCACCCATAAGAGAGGCTGTCACTGCCCCAAGGCACAATGCCACTTACCCAGGGTTCTCCACCCCATTTCCACCAGGCAAAAGTCAGGAATACAAGACACTCACCCACTTGGGCTGCCTAGGGGACAGTAACAGCCAAAGCCAAAGGCGAAGGAGGAGAAGCGACTGTTACTTTAGCCTATCTAGCATTACAGATGGACTTGGTCATTGGTGGTTATGACATCTTGGAGACAGACTGGTTGGGATGACAAAAAAGATAATCCGTTGTGTCAAACCAGGTGTTAGGCTGCCTGGTGCCAGCAGCTGTGCCAGGGCGTGGGTGAACCAGCTGATCCAAGTGGGTAACCAGGCTGCTAACAACCTCCTCCACTGGAATCAGTGATTTATTTTTATCAAGACCAGGGATGGAGCCCAAGGAGCACTGAGATGTATCCACAGCCCCTTTTTAAATTTTATTTTGAGACAAGTCTCAGTAAGTTATCTGGCCTGGTCTTGGACTTGAGATCCTCCTGCCTCCACCTCCTGAGTAGCTGGGATGACAGCCATGCGCCACCACACCCAGCTGGAATCAATGATTTTGTGTTATTTTTCTTTTGTCCATATGGGCTATTTTAGCAGCCCTACTCTGTACCTCCCACTAAAGATCCACTATCAAATACAAGAATGATATTTTCCATTCTGTGGGAATTCTAGCAAATAAAAATTTGCCTGATGCACAGATGACAGAAACGATGTAGCCAGCCCTGGCCACCCTAGGCTGTGCATTGTGCCTGGGTGCGCATGCTCCAGGGTCCTTCTCCCATCCTGGAGCTCCCCCTTGGCTCTTTCTATAGCCTTCTCCCTCAGCTTTTCTCCACTAGAAGCCCTGCCTGCCCTGTGCCGCTTACCTGAGTGCTGCCCTAGGCTCACCACATGCTGGGCTCACAGCCTTTCAGGAGCTGCTGTGCCCCATCCTGAGGGCTGTGCTGGGGACACGTGCAGACCTTCTCCTGGAGGACAACTATGTGTGCAGTTCATAGTACATAAGAAGCCCAAACCCGAGCAGTTCACAGTACGCAAGAAGCCAAAGCCAAAACCTCCAAACCACCCATCCCTATGCACATCCTGATGTCTGTCTTCCAGTCCTTTGTTCTTGCAACACATTGGCCCCTCTGGATGTTTTATTTGTGTCGTGTTGGGGTTTTATTTCATTTTATTTGTTTTGCCTTGTTCGGCTTTTTGTTTGTTTTCATTTTTCTACTGGGAATTGTGTCATGTCGGTTGGCTCTTGCCTATTTGTTAAGGACAAGAATTATGCTCCCACCCTGGCAACCCCAGGAACCTGTCCCTCATGGATGCTCATGGTCTGCTGGGTGGCTATTTTCAGGGACAGAACTCATAAGACTGAGGATCTCTCATGCCCAATCTACTGTTGATTAGGGCTTCAGGTCCCCAGAGAAGAAGCTGTCCTAGGGAAGGGTCCTCCACTGGAATCAGTCACTCCAGTAAGGCTCCAGGAGGCTGGCTCACACCCAGTGCCCCAAAAGGGCTTCCTTAGTAGAATCTCATGGGCCAGACTATCACGACCTACGTTGCTGTCATCCAAGCCATGCCTGGTCCCATATAGGATGAGCTATGTCTTTGGCCTGGCTACATTCTCCTGAGTGATTCATCTCTCACCGAAACACAGACAAGGAAGTTCACGGAAACAGGTCAAGAGGAAGAGTGGTCCCATCACACCTTGCAGATGCCTCCGCCTAAAGCCAACGCCTGCTCCCACAGGGAGAGCCTAGCTCATCACTCTACAAACAGATCTTATCCATTCATCTGTACTCACCCTACAAATATTCTAGGAGTGCCTTCAGTGTGCCAGGCCTTTGACTGGGCTTCAGGATGCAGCATCAAACAGCACAGGAAGAATCCAGCCTGCATGTTAGGCAACCACATAAGTAAATAAATAAACCAAGTTCCAGAGAGTAGTATAAACAATAAGTGGAAAGACAGGATAGAGCAAGGGGCTTTGAGTGTTCTCTTCTTTGAGTGCTCAGAGAAAATCCCTGAGAGGACATAAAATGTGAGCTCATGTCTAAATAATAAGAAGAGACACCCAAGGAAAGACCTGGGGGCAGGGGGCAGAGGGAACAGTGAATTCAAAGCCCCTGAGGCAGGAACAAATGTACACACTTCAAGAATAGAAACTAAGCTCTTTTCTAGAATACAGTAGGGTGAATAGGGGCAGAGGCAGGTGCTGGAAAAGCTTTCAGGCCTGATGGGGAATTGGGTTATGTTCTAGGAGACATAGGATTGGAGGTTTTGCCCTTTAGGTGCATTACAAAGCAGAACACCCAGAAGCTGGGCCAATACGAGATGTAACTAAGACGGAAGTAGCAGCAGGCAAGAGACTGACCATGATGTGCTCACCAAATAGCTTTATGTTCTCCTTTCCAATGATGCCATAGGAAATCAGTGGTGCTATTTTTCCAACCCACTGCAATTCTTTTTATCTAAAAGTCCTATAAGAGCCTCATGTATTCCTAGGCAGAGCTTTTGGATTGGGGGGCTTAGAACTGACTTCTTGTTAGAAGGTGGGGCCTAATCAAAAAGAGGGGTCTCTGGGGATGTGGCCTGGAAAGGTCTGTCTCCCAGCCTTCATTTCTGCTTTTTTGTGACCATGCTATGAGCCACTTCTCCACTGCACTGCCCTCTGCCAGGCCATACTGCCTTGGAGCCACTGACTGTAGACTGAAACCTCTACAAACTGTGAGCCAAAATAAACCTTTGTTCCTATAGGTTGTATCAGGTATTTTGACCCAGCAAAGAAAGAAAGTGTCCAAGATAGCCACAGACACACCAGCACTGACTGACCTCCACAGGGACAACACCTGCTCCTCCATCACTGCCTCCTCTTCCTGTACCACATCCATGGGGCACAGGCTCTGGCAAAGAGTCTGAGCTTCACCTGGCCTACGGGTCCTCACTGAGCCATACACTGAGCTAACAAACACACACCTTGATCATTTCAGCACAGAGGAACACACAGGAAAAGATCAGGGTGCTGGGATCTTCCTCCAGGGAACTTGTGCAGACTAAGTTTGAGGGAGAGAGCCAAAGGCTACTGGGAAAGGGAGGCAAGAAGGGTGGAGGGGTCAGTTCCAGTTAAGAACAGCATGTATAAAGACTAACGAGAGAATCTGATGAATAAGCCTGTAGGCAACCAAGAAGCATGTAGCAGTCAGCTTTCCACCACAATAACAAGACACTTATGAAGGAAAGGAGGTTTATTTAGCTCCAGTTTGGAGGTTCAAGGAAATGACACCCACAGTGGCTCAGCTCTGATGAGAGCCCTCTCAGTGGCCTGCAATCACACTGCAGTAGATTGTCATGCTAAGAGTTCTATAGTAGCAGCAGACCACATTCTAAGCCAGGAGTGCAGGAGGCTGGGCCAGGCCTCCTCCTTTTAGGACTTCCTTCGTAGGGCACAGCCCCAGTGATACCAGGACCCCCCACTAGGCCCTACCTTTTAAAGACTCCACTATCTCTCAGTACCACCATGCTGGGACCAAACCTCCAAACACAATGGACATATGAGGGGTGAGGCCAAACCATGGCCCAACCATAGCAAGAGGAAGCGAATTCAAATTCATCCCACACACAGACACCAGCCCCCTTCACTACCACAGAGGCTCCCAGAGAAGAGATTTTTTTAGAAGCATATTCCCTTTTTTAAAAGTTCTGGACTGGGCAAACAGATGCCCACAGCACAGGAAGGGAGCTCACGTGAGTCAGGGTCCTCCCCAAGGATGAACATGGAAACTGTTCTTCAGGCCCAGTCCGTTGTTTCAACCCTTTCTAGGCCTCTGTCTCATCTTCCAAATGGACACCATCCATTAGTGTTTGATGGGGTCCAGAAAAGGTAATAGTCATGAGCATACACAACACTTTTTTCCATGCTGGAGATTAAACCTACAGCTGTGCACATGCTTGGCAAGGGCTCCAGCACTGAGCTACCTCCCCTCCAGGAACTTAAAAAAAAAAAAATCCAGCTATTTTTTTAAAAAACAAGCATGGCACAGGGACTGTACTATCCTTGTCCGATGGCCAGGACCCCTACAAATGTTCACCAGGGAAAGAAGTCTGCCACGAGAACACAGAGCACTATCCCACAAACTGATTGGAGCACAGGTTGAGAACCCAAGTGAGGTGACTCAGCTGAATGACTTCGGGAAGCTCAAGTGCCCAATCTGAAAAGCAAGGATGGTGAGAGTACCTGCTTCCATGGGTTATGTTGGAGATTAAATGAAGAGTGTAAGATACCATAAGGATTTGAGATTGGCAATCACTATTGTGGCCTGGCATCCCCCAGAGCTGACATTTCTGAGGTGGTAGAGCTACTGCCTCAGCGCTACCTGACGTGTCACCCGTCCTCTGCACCCAGTGCAGCAGCCAGTGTCAGGACTCAGGCTATAGGCCAGGGAGGGGCTAGAGAGGGGCCCAGAAAACCACCCAATTTTTAAGTACACGCTTGCTTCCTGCCCGACCTCCCCTGCAGTGGGAGCCCAGTTCTAGGCTCCCCATAGAGCCAGCCCCGGGCAAAATCTGCTGCAATCATTCTAGGAACCAGAAACAGAGAGAAATATTAGCTACGGCAGCTGAGTCAGCCGAAGAGGACAGTCTCAGCCACAAGACAGCGATCACAAGCTGGAGCGAAGCAGGAAGCAGAGGCAAACAGGAAGAATGCAGGACTGCTCACTTGCTATTTGTTAAATTCAAGTGAAAAACAGAAAGCCTTGTTAAAATGACCCACCTGCTCTTCAAAAAACATCCAAATACAGGTGGGACAGAGTGGACATGAAACCCAGAGGAAAAATGATCCTGGGTTTTGGAGGACAGAAATAAACACCTGCCTCTGTAGGACACTGTGAGTGTGTGTGTGTGTACACCTATACACATTAGATGTATGTTTAGGGAAAGGCCTGGTTCCCTGGAGAGTGTGAGCCAGATACAGGAGCAAATGGAAAATTCCCCAAACATGTCCTGGGGAGGTGGCATCTGCTTGGTCTGGACACATAGTAGGAGGCCAAGGGTCCAACTGGGACTTGCCACCTTGCCTTCTCCCTTGGTCTTTTCTGTCTCTAGTCTTCTCCCTTGACGATCTCAGTGCCTGAAAGCCTTTTCATTCTGTTTATTTCTGTGTCACTGTCTTGCTCAATGTTATCTCTCCCCATTTCTTACTACCTCTCTCCCTGTGATCTCTGTCTCCCTATTTACCCTCTCTTTCTCCCTCCTTCTCTCTTTTGCACTCCTTTGTTCTCTCTCCTCCTCTCTCCTCCTCTCTCCTCTC
>NW_004524749.1:1467504-1477036 GCF_000260255.1 Octodon degus
CCTAACAAGCCCATCCTACCTCCACCCCAAGAGTGCCTCTTTCAGTCCCGTCCTCTGCTGCTTGCTCTTCCTTTGTGCTGGGAGAGGTGCCATCTTCCATAAGAGAGGCATCCCCTGGCGACGTGGGTTTCCAGGATTGAATGCTTAATTTCACATCCCTGCTGAACAAGGGCAAAGACTCAAGCCACGGCGTACCCTGGCTTATCACACAAGCCGCCAGCCTGGTTCACATGCTCTCCTCTCCTACCCCAGCAGGGCTCCCCTGTCCCCCACAAGTGGCACATCTCTGGGTTGCTGCTGGTGGTTTTGCTGCCCCTGTGGGGCACATTGGGTAGGGAAGGCTGGAGGATGCAGGCAGGTCCTCACCCCTCAGCGCCCAGAGAGCCTGGGAGGCGGCCAGGGGCAGACCAGCTCCTCGTCCCACAGGCACTCTTCATTCTGTCCAAGGACCAGTGCTCACTGGGTCCCAACTGTGTTGAGATCTGGCAATCCTTTGAAAAAAGGAAACCTAAATGGACTAGTGGAATTGCCGGAACTGTTCAGAGGAATGAGCACACACAGAGCTCTAAACCTCTCACCAGGGTGACCTTGCTGACCCCTCATCAAGTCATCCCACTTTACAGGCGCAAAAGTGTTACACACCTTACCAGGACACACAGCCACACACAGTGAATTTGGGCCCGGCTGCCTGCCTCCAGCTCCTCAGGGTGGCAGCCTGCTGCCTGGAGCTTTGGGGCTGGGCTTCCCCCTTCCCAGCTTCTATACGGGACTGGCTGCCTCATACCCAGCTGGTCTAGGGGCAGAATCCTTTTCAGGGAGCCCCTCAGCAAAGAAGCCATCCCCCAAATCCCCAAGGGCATCTTGCTGCTTGAAGGCTTCCGAGCTTATTATGCTGGTGCCACGCTTGGTGATACACACGCATGCCCTCAGTACTCTGAGAGGCTGAGGCAGGACGATTCCAGTCCAGGCTCAGCATGGGCAACTCAGTCACAGAATAAAAAGGGCTGAAGCTGTAGTTTAGTGCAGAGGTTCTGGGTTCAAACCCCAACACTGTATACACACGTGCATGCATACACACACACACACACACACACACACACACACACCCCAGGGAGTGGAAGCTCACACAAGACAGGGACCTGATCTGTCTTGTTCACAGCTGTGACCACAACGCCTTGGGCTCCAGAAGGCTTGGGTCTACCTTTAAATACAAGAAGGGTGAGACAACGTGGGCTTGAGCAACAGCAGGGTGAGCGTGCCAGGGTGGCTTAGGAGCAGACGCTGGAACTAGGCATGGAGGTGACCCAATGGCAGGGCACTGAGTTGGTCTGTGCCCTGCAGACGCGGGACAGAGAGGGGCTGGAATTAAAGGCCTCTAGTACCAGGTTAAGGAGTTTGGCAAGAGCTGGTAAGGGCATTAGAGAAGGGCCATGCCACCTGCTCTGTTTGGAGACAGTGTCCTGACAAGGTGAGTGAGGTACGAGGCCCACAAGACATAGCTGAGGACTCTTCCTGCCACAGGGGAGCCGGGAGCCAGGGGAAGAAGGAAGGGCAGAGGAGGCCCAGGCAAGGGCTCTGGCTCACCGCATCTGGGTGCTGAGAAAACGGCAGCCGTGCGCCATGACAGAAGCGGGCCGGGAGGGAAGCAGCCTCAGTGGTCTGAAATTGCCCACATGCATTTTCTAAAAATCAGAGCGGGTCAAGATCTTTGTTTTCTATTTTTCCCTCGCCCACTTCAGGGCAATGAAGAGCAGATTGTGTTTCCAAACACATCAGAAGAATCTGCAGTGGAAGTTGGAAGAATAACCCCAGGCTTCTTGGTCTAATTCTCAAGGTCAACTGATATCATTAGAATAACATGAACTCAATTTGAGTTACAGCAGGGAAATCATGCTAGAAAATATGGGTCACTCCTCACCGAGTAATGAAGCCGTTACCTCGCGCTATCGGAAACGCACTCTCTCAGAAGCCTGTCAACCATCCGTGCCCCGTTGTCGGGCTGGCTCTTCACAATAGAGTCTCCCACAAAAACTAGAGCTTGTGTGGAGAGAAAGACGTGTGACCTGACTGGGACCTACTTCCCTGCCTGCAGCCTCACGCCAGCCAGGAGGACAAAGATGTCCCTGAACAAAAGGTGGACTCGTTCCCCTTGGTTCTCATTGAGAATTTTGCTTTACGAGTCTTGAGGTTTTCTTTAAAGGCCACTGTGGGAAATGAGACAGATGGAAGGACCCTGAGGTCACAGAACACACAAACCCCAGTGCTGGTGGCGGGAACATCAACACTTAGCCCGGAAGGGCAGCTGTGATGGTAGGCGGTGTGGAAAGTAAACGATGTAGGTGATAAAACAGGGTCACAGGTCAACATGCAGCAAGGAGTGGCAGGGCCCCCTTTGCTGAGGGTCTGCTTCAGCCCAGCAGGAATGTGGCCTGGCGTGCGCGGCAAGACTTCCCGAGGCGTCCATGAAAATCAGAAATTCAGAACTTTAGGTGGTATCTCATTTTAGAATTTTGGGAACATGCTAAAAATACGTGCTTCTCGTGGCATGTCTCAGGGCTGGTGACATCCTGAGACAGTGAGTGTTTGTGGTAAGGAAGGACATTCAATAGCCTTGCCTCCCTGGTGCCAGTAGCTACCACAGCTGTGACAACCAAAGTGTTTCTAGATGTGGCCAATGTGACCCAAAGGACAAAATACCTCCCACTGAGCACCAGGGCCCTGAGAGGCAGCCTGGAGAGAGCCACAGTCTGCAGCCCAAAAGTTGGCCAGGGGCCCTCGGCAGGCCTCTGGCCTGTGTACTGGGAGTATCGAGCAGGTGGAGGGGTCATGTACGGTCATGGGAGGGAGGAGCCATTGCAACAGGTGGGGGACAGGGTGCTGCTCCAAGTCCCAGGAGCTCATCAACCAACCTGGGCAAGAGGGTTTCCTACTCACAGCCTCTGGACTCAAGGCAAAACACAGCTATCAGTTGTGCGCCTACTGACCTCCCAGGAAAGTCACCAAATCAATGGCTTGGCGAGTGCATTTGAAAGAAGAAAAAGAGCACTGTTGATTTGTACAAGTCAGCTGAGTTCAGTCGAAAAAGAGGGAGGGAAAGACAGAAGACCAGCAGAAGGGCCTTTATTTACCATGTCAGCGCAGCTGAGATGGACAAGAAACACAACAGTCAATTCTCAGGCCCCATGGATTCCTACGAATTTGCAGGATTCTCAAGGTAATGTTTATCCCAGGAAGTTATGTCTTACATGACCACACCACTATTCTTGAGAAAAATGTGGCAGGGTTCTTTCTTTTTCTTTTTTCCATTCTGAAAACGTGAGTAGAACGCACCTCCTGAAAAGTTATGGCAACTTGACAAGCCCATTCCACCAGCAGTGGGCAGCAGAGGCAGGAGGGAAGAAAAGTTTGCTCTGAACACCTGGTGGAAGCAGAGCCTCAGGCCTGCGCCTCCCCCACAGCCCGCCCTCCTTCCCGCCTTCCCTGGAGCAGAAGGGAAGCAGCGCGCTCCGGAAATAGCCTTGCTCCCACGGTGAGACAGGAAGCTCCAGCCCCACGCCTGAAAGCCACCATGCAATTGACACAGGGAGCCCCTCGCTGCCCCTGTCATTTACCTTGGGGCACTTGCAGCCTCCCACGCCATCTGGAGGGCCGTGCTGGCTGGGCTCTAAGAGAGCATGTTCCCCAGGGACACCCCAGGGACTGCAGGGTGAAAGTCAGTGGTCTTTTATCCAGGGAAGCAGCTCTTCTCCCCATGTATCCCTAAAACCCCTCGCTCTAGCTTCATCCCTGACCCAGGGTGCTCAGCTTACCCAAAAGCAGTGGGGCCTGTAGTTTTTCTCAGGGGTCATTTTCCAAAAGGAAAAAAAAAAAATCTAAAACACGAAAAAAAAAAAAAAAAAAAGCTGTAAAATCAAAGTATTAATTATTGCAAGAGCCACATTCTAAAACCTTACGCATATTTTAAGCAAATTTGTACCAAACAATAGCAGTCTGTGTGAGCCGAGTAGCTCTATATACTGGTATAATGTGGAACAGGACCTCACAGATCTTTAGATGAGCTCCCAAGCCCTCCTTTGCCCCTCTTAGGGGCAACGCTTCTCTTTTCTAAAGGGGATGGTGATGTATCTGAAAGGGGTAGTGAGACAGAAAATCTTCAAGACCACACAAGACTCTTCTCCCTGGACCTGCAGCATGTTCTCAGAGACCCCGGGACACGCAGTCCCTGTGAAGCCAGCCTCCTGGAGCTCTTGAGTTTTAGCTCAGATCTGTATCCCCAGGGGCAAGAACCTTCACATTTCACTGAGTAACCCTACTGGGGATCCCCAAGCCCAGGAATCACCTGCGCTCTCCCCGCTACCTCTCCTCCCCTCTCCCGCACTAGAAGTTTGATGGAAAATTCTGGGGTGGGAGTAGGGAACAGGAACTCTGAACCAAGTTTTGACCCTTCTTGAAAAGGAAAACAGCCCTTTCTGCAGCAATGTCATGAGCAGCAGTAGAGACAAACAGGGTAGTCTGAGAGGGCCATTTTTATTAAGAGGTGAAAATGGAGAAAAGTGCATCTCCTTGTGAAAGAGCCTCAGTTCTTTGTGGAAGAGAAAGTCATGTTGCTACCCTCAGTGCACACCCAGTGTGCCTGCTTCTTTCCTGGCCCCCTACTCGCAAACCAGGGCCAGGTTCTCTGCTTCTGATAAGTGGCTCTCCTGCCTGCCTCCTCAGCAAGTTACACATGGCCAGTGGAGGGCAGAGGCCAGGACCAAGGCAGCCCCTGCCCACTGCCTGCTGCTTCTCCAGTTGGCAGAAATCTCTTCCCACAGTCGGTGGGCAGAGTTGTGTTTATTTCGCAATTAACATAGAACAAAGGAAGTGGCAGGGGGCTTGGAGGTGGCGCCTATGGCTTTCAGGGACCAGAATTCCTGCCTTGCACCTCATTCTGTTGCCTCCAGGTCTGGGGAGGGGCCAGGAGGGGAGTCAGTGCTCTCAGTCATTTCACAGGCATCGAGGTCTTTTCTGGTCAGGTCACCTGCGGTGGCAGATGGGCCCCTGAGTCCAAAAGAGAAGCAAGGAGCAAAGCTTACCCGCTGATCCTCGGGTTACTCAGGTCTGGGGTGATGAGGAAGGACATCCACTGTGACTAATTGAAGAGGACATTGAGGTACCAGCGAACCAAGGTACTCCCTGAGGTCCAAGTCTCAGAGAAAAGCCCGGCAAGGGCTTTGTCATGCCATCTCAAAGGGGCCCTGTAGCCCTGTGCCCTGCGTCAGGACCCAGCAATACCCCGCTAATAAAAACAGGGAGATTTGGGGGCTCAGAAGTTATTGATACAACAGATAGGGCTTGAGTTACCCATGGTAAACAAAGCAAATTATATTTACTTCCACAGGAGCTTGAGATTTTGACAGCAAAGAGAGACTTATGGTAGAGTTGTTGCTGCATTTATATTTAATAAATTTAAGAGAGAGATGAAATAGACTTTAGCAAGGCTAGTGAAATATTTATAAAAGCACACCGAAGCCATGTAAGGGAGAGAGAGGGAAATAAAACAGCTCGCATGTGGGATCAAATCGAGCAAGCCAGCTTTTAACCTGACAGCTCCCAAGCACTGCGGGCACGAGAGCTGCCAACGGGCCGCAGATGCACCACACCTGAGCTAGCCAGGGAAAACGGGGGAGGTTTGGGGACAGGAGGCGAGGTAGGGACGGGTGTGTGTGTGTGTAGAGGCACAGCCAGCTCCAAGCAGTCCAGGGCAGCTGTCACACCTGCCCGGCTGCTCAGGCGCACCTGGCACCTTGCAATGCCAGCCTGAGCTCGTTCCCCCACCCCTGGCCCATGTCCAGTCAGTCAAGCTTATGCCCCGGAAGGAGCAGACAGGGGTTCTAGGAGACCTCTGACCATGTGGAGCTGAATATCCTGGGCCTCCTCCTCTGGGAAAAGCCAATCTGTTCTCAAGGCACTGAGAAAAGGCTGGTCTTCCCTTCAAGGAATGGAAATGAGTTAGTTTTGTTCGCCTAGCAATTCAGATGATTTTTTTTAAGTTCACAAGTAATATATATTTATGCTAGAAAAAATTAGAGAAGAAAAAAGTGAGAAAGCTAGCAGATATGCACACCCCATTATCTGTACTCTCAAGAGCCACTGTCCTTTCCAGATGGCTGTGTACCCCTTCACGAAGGGATGGTTTGGCCATCAGGCAAGATCATCTCCAAGCATGCTCTGCTCAGTGCTGATATGTTATGAGGAACATGCTGCCCTTGCACATCGCTTCCCTAACTCTCTTTTCCTGTCCTGATGCAAACTGAATTCATCTTACAAACCACTTCAATCCCATCTAGTCAAAAAGACATTCACCAGAGCCAGGCGTCACCCCACCCACCCCCACTCTGGTTCTCCCTCCCCTGGGTCCCCATGTCGTCCTACAAAACAATTGCTCTGTGGTTCGTTCTTCAACTAGTATATGCTGCATGCTGCCTTTTCTTGTCCTCCAGTCCTCATGCAAGTTCCTGTGTGGTCCTTCTTTTCCCCCTCTGCCTTCCAGGGAGGGCATTACTAGTACAAGGGCAGCCCCTTAGTGGGCTCTGGGCAACACCCAACACCCAACATGCCATAAAAACATCTTTTGGCTTCCGCAGTTGGGTATGAACCACTTCTGCTCTCTCTTGGGGAAATTCACTGACACTTGTCCATTTCCCAAGGGAGAAGTGGAAAACCACTTTTCAAGTGGCAGACTGATTTGCAGGAATTGGTTTGCTAAAGGCCAGTCTGGAAAAAACTAACTCACCACACAACTGGCTGGTGTGTTGGGGCAGTTTTCTTCCTGCTCTACAACATTTACCCTATTCTGCCGTTTTTCTTGCTAACACACAAACTGTCCCCAAATCCTACCTTCCCGAACCTCCACCTGGCTGCTGGCTTTCACATGGCTGCAGAGAACTTTCCAGGCAGTCTGAAGTGCATCTGTGCTTCAGTCAGCAAAATCAACTTGGGTGGTAAATTTTTCTGCAGCAGGTCTTCTGAGTTCACGCAGATCCCTATCTAGGCTGGGCAGAAGGTTCAGGTTCTGGGATACCCCTTCAGCACTGCCTCCTGCATCTTCTCCTTTACCCCAGTTCCATCTGACTATCCTGATCCGACTTCCCCTCGTGGGACTCACCTGAACACTCACATGGGATGGCTGACATTACAGAGGCTCAAAAGAGGCCATAAATCCAGGACAGCGGTGACCGAGCCCTGCATGCTACTGGAAGCTTCCCCGAGACTCTCTAATGAGGCACTGAACAGATAACCGCTGCCTATCTCCCCCTCCTCATGCCATGTCCCCGCACTCCCCGCCAGGCCCAGCCTCTCCCACTAGGTAGAATCCAGGCCAGCTCTCACCTCCGGGCCTCTGCCTAACCTGTTCTTTTGACCAGGAGCATTCTTGTCCTCCTCTCCTGGCTGCCTGATTTTTTTAAAGATTGGGCCTATTGAGGTATCATTTACACACTAGAAATTGCACACAGGGCTGGAGAGATGGCTCAGAGGTCTAAAGCACCTACTTGGAACAAGCTTGGCAAAGCATCAGGGACCGCGGTTCAATCCCCCAGCACCACATGCCAGCCAGCCCCGCCCCCTAGTGGGCTGAGCTGGTCACACACACACACACACACACACACACACACACACACACACACTAAATAAATGTAAAATAATAATAATAATAATAATAATAATAATAATAAATTTAAAAAAAAATTGCACACATTTACAGAATACAGGGAGACAACTGTTGACACTTGGGAAACGATTAGCATAGTCCAGGTAACACATCTGTGGCCTCTCACTTAGTTCCTGACCCTTTTCATCCTTCCCACTCACCCTTTGTCCCCAAACCCAAGCTTCCCAAGTAATCTGTAGATTACTTTGCAGAGTCTGGACTTTCGTATACTTTGAATCGCACAGTGTACACTCTCTCACGTCCGGTGTCCTTCACCGATAACTCGCTGTGGGGTTCATCCATGTTGTTGCTTATTTCTGAAGTTTTATTCTTTCCCATCCATCTTTCTCCCTCTTAAAAGCACCAAGCTCTCTTGATTACTATGGCTTCAATGGCTTTTGATATCAAATGTCAGTCCTCAACTTTGACTTTTTCAAAGTGGTTTTGGCTGTACTGTTCCCTTTTGCTTTTGCAGATGAATTTGGGAATCTTCAACAAAATGTGTGCGGGGGTTTTGACTGAGATTCTTTTGAATCCTTCGATAAATGTGCGAAGGACTGACATCTTCAAGCTCTCGAGTCCTTAGACCCATGATGGACAAGGTGGAGCTCCGCCTGCTCAGGTCTTCCTTAACTTCTCTCAGCAATGTTCTGTGGTGTCCAGCATACAGATCTTGTACATTCTCTCAGATTGATCTCTAAGCATTTAATGTTTTCTATTATTACAAATGACATTTTTCATTTCAGATTGCTCCCCATGAGTATATAAAAGCATGACTGATTCTGTGTATTAATCACGTGTCTTGCTACCCTGCCAAACATCTTTGTTAGTTCTAGCAGTTGGTATATAGATTCAATGTTATATATTTCTATGTAGACAACCATGTCATTTGCAAATAAAAATACTCTTCGTTTTCATTTTCTTTACTTTTTTATTTCTATTGTTTCCTATTTTCTGGCTATAACTTCCAGTATGATATTGAATAGAAGCAGTGACAATTAACATCCTTGTCTTATTCCTGATTTTAGGAAAAAATTCAATCTGTAATCACTCCATGTGACGTTGCCTATAGATATTCAGGTTAGACAAGACCCTTCCTACTCCTTTGCACTACGCTGCACTCCACACAAGCCCTTCTAATCCTCATGTGCTTAGGTTTTTGAAAATCAAGAATGCATATTGAATTTTATTAAATGCTCTTTCTGGGGCCAGGGAGATGGCTCAATGGAATAAGCACTTCCCTGGCAAGCACAGGGGCCTGAGTTCAATCCCTGGGTCCGCAAAAATAAATAAATAAAAATAAATAAATAAATAAATGTTCTTTTTGTGCCTGTTAAGGTGGTCATATTTTTTCCCAGTATGTCAATATAATAAATTACATTGATTAATGCTCAGCTAT
This sequence comes from Octodon degus, assembly GCF_000260255.1. Taxonomy (NCBI): domain Eukaryota; kingdom Metazoa; phylum Chordata; class Mammalia; order Rodentia; family Octodontidae; genus Octodon; species Octodon degus. The sequence continues at coordinate 1,476,594 of NW_004524749.1, forward strand.
CTTTGTCATGATATATTTTGGTTTTTATGTGTCATTGGATTCAATTTCCTAAACCTGTTTTAAGGAATTTTTGTATCTCTGTTCATGAAACATATTGGGTTCTTTGCCTTATTTTCTTGTAATGCTTCTGTTTGGCTTTGATACTAGGCAATGTAAGCCTCATTGGATGAAGTGAAAATATTCCCCTTCGGTCTTCTGGAAGAGCGTTAATGGAATTGATATTATTTCTTTCTAAATGTTTGGTTGAATTCACAAATGAAGCTGCCATGGCTTACAATTTTCTTTGTAGGAAAAAAATTACTTTTTTTATGGAGTTCCAAAAACTAATTTTTCATTGATTTTCATTAATTTTTAAAATTATTTTTTTTAAATATTTATTTATTTTTATTTATTACATTTATTTATTGTGTGTGTGTGTGGCCAGCTCAGCCCACCAGGGGGCG
>NW_004524749.1:1478081-1479270 GCF_000260255.1 Octodon degus
TGTGACTCTCCTTAGGCACACTCTACATCATTGATCACTTTCCTCTTTGGCCCCATAATCTCCTTGATCAGAAAATTTGGGACACTACCGAGTGTTTTTCCCTTTCTGACAGGCATTTAGTACTACAAGTTTTCCTGAAAGTCCTATGTTAGAAACATCTCACAAATTTTGAGAAAGTGTGTTGTCATACTCAGTAAAATATACTTTTTACTTTTTCTATTTTAATTTCTTTCTTGACCCATGGATTATATGGAAGTGTGTCATTTTGCTTTGGAATATTTAGAGACTTTTCCAAGGCTTTTTCTGTTATTCCTTCTTAATTTAATTTTATTATAGTCAGTGAAAAGACTATATGATTTAAATCTTTAAATTTATTGAGACTTATGACCTCAAATAGGGTCTATCTTGGCCAAAGTTTCATGTGTCCTTACAAAGAGTGGATGTTCTGCTGCTAATAGGGTAAAACATTCTCCAAATGTGAACGAAATCAAGTTGACTGATAGTGGTATTCTATTTTTTTATAATATATTCTATTAGTTACTGAGAGATAGTTGTTGAAATATCTCATGATACTTGTAGATTTACTTATCCTACAGTCTTATAAATTTTTCTTCACATTTTTGAAGTTTTATTAAACTAGGATTATCATATTTTCCCTTTGTATTGGCTTTTTGATTATCATAAAGTAACATTTTTATTCCAGTAACATTCTTTGGTTTGAAAACTTGTCTGCTTTTTTTTTTTTTTTAAATCACTGTTAGCATGGCATGCTTTACCTATCCTTTTATTTCTTGTTTATATTTTGTTGATTGCATTTAAAATGAAGTTCTCAGGGCTGGGGAGATAGCTCAGTCATCTAAGCACCTGCCTGACAAGTGCAAGGACCTGGGTTCAAGCCCTGCTGACACATGCTGTGCTGGCCCAGAACCCCAGACATGCCATGCTGGCCACTGAAACTGGGTGTAGTGGCACATGCCTGTAACCCCAGCACTGGGGAGGCTGCATAGTGAGACCCTATACCTAATTAATTAATTAATTAAGATGAAGTCTTTAGGCTTTTCATTATAAGGATTTCATATAAAGAAATCTGTACTCTCCTTCAATTTAAAATGTTTTTCACTAGCTTTGGAATTATACTTTACAGTTCTTTCAATATTTTAAAGATCATGGTCTATTACTTTCTTTCTTT
>NW_004524749.1:1479515-1500010 GCF_000260255.1 Octodon degus
TTATTTATTTATTTATTTATTTGTACAGGGTCTCACTATGCAGCTCAGAGTCATAGTGATCCTTCTGTTTTCAGTCTCCCCAGCACTGGGATTACAGGCATGTGCCACCACACCTGGTCTTGGTGGCTGGCTCAGCACCCAGGGGCAGCATGTGGTCTAATTAACTTTTTAAACAAATGACATAGCCATAACTCTTTTAATGTCCTTACCTACTTATTCCAACATCTATGTCTGCTCTTGGTCAGTTTGGACTGCGAGATATTTTTCTTTCTCATGGGCCATTTTTTTCTGCTTCTTTCCACACTTACTAACACAGAAATGGAAGTCAGACACAATGAATTTCATCTTTCTGGGTGCTGGGCATTTTGCATCACTCTACACATTCTTGAGTTTGTTCCCCATATATTTAAAGTACTTGAAAGCAACAGAATTGTTTGGGTCAGATTTTTAAGATGTTAAAGACCTGGGGAGATAGCTCAGTAGAATAAGCACTTGCCTGGCAAGCTCAGGGTCCTGAGTTCAATCCCTGGTACTACAAAAAAAAAAAAAAAAAAGATGTTAAGTAGGACAGGAGTGGTGCTCAGCCTTAGACCTATGATTGGCCACTACTGAGGCACAATCTTTGTGTTAGTCAGTTTCAGGATCTTAATAAGGATCTGCGATATCAAGTTATAAAAAGACCAAGTCTATTGTGGCGCAGCGATGTGGAAGTTTTACTCTATGATGTGTTGAGCCTGTTGCTTTGGGGCCTGTGGTGAGGCAGCACATGTGGCAGGGAGCAACATTCATGGCTCCTTGGCCAGGACATGAGAGACAAAGAGAAAACGACTGAGTTATTAAGTTCTCCAATCCAGCTCGTGGGAACAGACACTACTCCCAGCCTTGTGTGAGCGCTAGCTTCCCAGCACTCTACTCCTTTCAAGGGTTCACTCCTGATACTCAGGTACTTTTCCTACTGCTTGTGTCTGCTGACTCATGCTGCTAGACACTGCCCCGAACCTCCAGAGTTCCCTCTTCTCTGAGACCCTCTTTCCTGCACATGCCTGCCATGTTGCTCTCCTGCCTCTCAGCTGTCTCCTCTGCCTCCTTTGCCAGTCTTTTCCCTGGTCCCTTCCCTGTGATGTAGCTTGGAAGATCTCTCCACACAGAAAATTGGGCAATCATGGGACTCACCTGATTAGACTCTCTTCTCTCTGAGAACACTATCCATTATTTCTTCACGTCCAGCATCCAGAAAACCACTACTTTACATGTATGTATTGTCCAATTTTTCCATTGTTTCAGGTAGTAAGGTAAATCTGGTCCATGTTATTCTACCTGGCCCGGAACTAGAAGCCCCTCCTAACAGCTAATCGATCTCCACAAATCTGCCCACATGCCCCCTCCTATAGTCTTCCCCAATGGCCTAACACACATGTAATAGTTTCGTAGAAGGAAGGAGGCAAGAAACACATTTGAAGAAATAGTAGCCAAAGTTTTCAAAATTTTAAGAGAACTATGAGCTTACAGGTCCGAGAAGCTCAATGAACTTCAACCAAAAGAAATAAACAAATTGAAGAACATGATCTTTATTTTTTATTTTTTATTTATTTTTATTTTATTGAGGAACAAACAGCAATGAGGCAGTTTCAAAACTGATTAATAGGACAGTTTCAATAATTAATACATTGTACATTGTTATCTTCTTAGTGATTATCCATAATACAAGAAGCAGACAGGCTATCTTGTCCAAACTCTATTAGTACAAATCTTTCTTCTCATTGAATTAAGTGAAAGTACCTGTATATTTATCCTAACTATTCTGTGTATAAAAATACAAAATGGTCCTTTCTTTGTATCCCCTTTTTTTGTTCAGTCCTGTCGGAAATGGGTATTCCACTGGCATCTAAATACCATAGGTACATGAATTCAGCAAAACAATCCCACATAGTCCAGAAGTCCTTAATAGTAGTGGGTTATCCGCAGAAGTTGTTGACTTGAGCCTTTCAAAGTTCAGCATATTAATATGGCTTTACTTTATTATTTTTTTATATTTATTTATTTATTTTTTCAAAGTTTTATTGATAAACAGATAGCAATGAGACAGTTTCAAATCAAATCGGAAGTACAGTTTCAACAAACATTACACTGCATATATTCTTCTTAGTGGTTAATTGCTGGACAAGATGCAGACTTGTGATCCTATTTACAAACACCATTAGAACAAATCATTCTATTTATTAAGAGAATGCAACTATATATCTATCCCAACCACTTTGAATACACAGATACAAAATGGACATTCATAGGCATACCCAATGGCTTTACTTTATATACCTTGTTTTTATACTTTTCTGCTGGATGGTTAAGACCAAGATAAAGCAAGACCTATATAAAAAGAAATGTAACTTTTATATCTGATAAGGTCAGTCAAGTACCCTCAGGATTTATCCTGTAACCCTGTACCGCACTTTGTAGATCCTCTTTCAGTGTTAGTCATGTGGATGAGTCACGGCCATTGCTTGACCAATTTGCTCTCTGTGAAAGCCTGAGAGAATGTTTTCTCTCCATGTGACTCTCCTTAGGCACACTATACATCATCAATCACATTCTTCTGTGGCTCCATAATCTCCTTGATCAGAAAATTTGGGACACAACTGAGTTACATGATGTTATAATATAGTTTCTCTTATGTCCTGAGTCTTCACTGACCTTGAAAGGCTAGGGCCAAAATGTTGGCTGACTTTGCAGCCCTTCCTTTTCTCCAATTTTTTATCTGCAAACTTAGGTTGTTAGCCTTCCAGAAGAGAAGCTTATTATTACCCTGCAACATATGCAGTTCGGTTTACCCTAACTATCTGTCTAAATATTAAACTTCTTAAGCACAACATGGAACAGGTATTTTCTATCAAGTATGGATATGTTAAACTTTAAGTCCCTACAGAATATGAAGAAAAAAATAATTTAAAAAAATAGGAATACACACTTACATATTTTTACACAGAAATAAGAACGTGATCTCTAAAATATTAAAAAAACTGTCAACTATAATTCTATGCTAATGAAGAAAAACTTTTTAAATGAAGCAGAATACAGACTCTTTTCCAACCACTGAAAGGCCTAGGATTTCATAATGCAAACTATAAATAAAGTTAAAAGTAAAAGATTGGGTAAAAGTATACCATGCTAACTGTAATCAAAACAAAGTAGGCAAGGTAGTTTTCAGGCCAGAGAATATTACTGTGGTTAGAAGGTTATTTTATGATAATCAAGAAGTCATTGTATTAGGAAAACATAAATCCTCATGGCCACACTGCTTCCACTGTTGTAATTATGAGTCTTATTGCTGTTCCTTTATATTTCTACATCCTCAATTAGTCATTAGGTTCGTACATTTATGACTGAATGCTTTGTTCACTAGACTGTGTACAAAGTAGGCGCTTTATTAATGTCAGCCATTTTAAACATGTTTTCCTGCAGAAGACTAAAACCTTAGAAAGGATTTCTCCCCTGCATCTAGTCAACATGGGGCCCCAGAAGTTGCATCTAGAAAGAGTTGAATGTAAAGTACCCTGGGGAGTTCTTTCCTTTTGCTGTGGCGGCTGCAGACAGGAGTGTGCTCAGCCTCTTCTGAAGAGGCTGGCCTCCGGCGTCCTCCGCTGTGGCAAAAAGAAGGTCTGGTTGGACCCCAATGAGACCAACGAAATTGCCAGCCAATTCCCTTCAGCAAATCCAGAAATTGATCAAAGCTGGGCTGATCTTCTGCAATCCTGTCATTGTCCGTTCTAGGGCGCGATACCAGAAGAGCACCTTGGCTCGCCGGAAGGGCAGGCACATGGGCATCTGTAAGCGGAAGGGTGCAGCCAATGCCTAGATGCCAGAGAAGGTGACCTGGAAGCACTGACTGCAGATCCTGCAAAGGCTGCTCCCAAGATACTGGGAATCTAAGAAGATTGACCAGCACATTTACCACAACCTGTACCCAAAGGTGAAGGGGAATGTGTTCAAGAACAAGTGGGTCCTCACATCCACAAGCTGAAAGTGAATAAGGCCTGCAAAAAGCTCCTGGCTGACCAGGACCTGACGAGGCTTGCAGGTCAAAGACCAAGGGGGCACGCAAGTGCCGTGAGGAGTGCCTGCAAGCCAAGAAGAAAGAAATCATCAAGACCCTGTCCAAGGAGGAGGAGACGAAGAAGTAGTGCCCTGTGTGTATAGAGAGCAGGCAGGGCCCAAATAAAAGAGCTCTTGTCCATTCCTCTGGAGTCTGCGCAGCCTGCTCTGCTTTCTCCCTGTCCAGCCTGGCTGCCCCTCCAGTCTCCTTTCAGGGGTGTGGGGCCTGTAGGAGGGGAGATGTGGCTTCTGCATGCACCACCAAAATACCGTCCCTGTGGTCGCTTCAGCAGCACATATACTAAAATTGGAACAATACAGAGAAGATTAGCAGGGCCCCTGCGCAAATACTGTCCTTTTAAGTCTGCACTTTCCTGCTCACAACACTGAGGAAGTGGTTTCGGGGTTAGGACCAATACTTGTGACATAGTTGGGGGTCATATGTTTGTGATTTTGGTACGAGGCAGTAAACCCTGGGGCTTCATGCTGATTTATATCCACCAAAAAAAAAGGTCCTGGGGAAGAATGCTGACTCTCCAACTGGATCCTGAAGGCCTCAAAGCCCCAGATGGCACTCACTCAAGCCACAGTGCACTGGGAGCAGCTCGGAGGTGAGCTTTGCTGAGAAAACCAGAAAAGTTCTGGCTGGGCTTCCTCGGGGTGCAGAGAACCCCAGCTCACAGGGAAAAGTCTGCAGGCATGCAGCCTGAAGTCCATCCAAACTCGGGGCTGCCCAGCCCCCATGATCCTGGGAAGCACCCCCAGCCCAGGCAGTTTGTAAATGAAGCAAGTTTGCAAAATGACTAGATTTCAAATGATATTCTGGTCTGTAGTTATTGAGGGGAAATAAAAAACTCTCCTTTCAAAGAATGAAAAGGCTTCCCCACCCTCCCCTTCCTTTCTCTTCTATGATGGCATTTCCATAAGAGACACTGCTTGATGGGCCTGTTCCCTTTAAATTATTTTCTAACGATCCAGGCAGTCACACGCTCCAGCTGCCTCTCCTTGGCCTACCTTTCCTTTCAATTACTTTCCTTCTTCCGAGGAACAATGGTCGCACAACCCCTCCCGGCTGGGACTGCCATGCTCAGCGCCTCTGCGGCCAGGTGCCCAGGCTGGGCTCCGGCTTTGTTCCCCTGGCCAGACGGCCGGTGTTTCATCTTCCTGTCTCCCCTTTCTGTGCCATTTAAACTTTAACCTGGTAGTAACTTTGCCCGCCTTGATTCCTGATTCAAAGGCTGGTGGATGAAAAGCCCTCCCCTCGGATGCGGCTTGAAAACTTCATCCTCAGTCTCTCTCTGTCTTTGAACTGCCTTGGAGCCTTTTTGCCCAGGCTGTTTTATTCTCCATGGGCTGCTGGCTTTCAGGCCTGGGGGCTTAGGAAAGGCAGCAATGGGGGCTTCCTGTTTGGGGCTCTATAGGACACAAGTTCTCCCGGTGGGCAGTTCATGTCACCCCCCCATTCTTGCCACCCCACCTAGGACCCCCCAGATCTGGGCCCTCAGGACTCCATCTCTGGCCTACAGGGCCAATCCCTTGCTCCCAAGCAGCCCTCCTCCGGCTCAGCTTCCCTTCGCAAGCCCCAGACCCACAGCAACTTCAAGGCTTGCAGCCCCAGGTGGGTCTTCCAGAAACTTTTTCCTTTTCAATGCCAGGCAGGCCGCTGGCGGCTCTCAGATGTCAGGCGAAGCACAATGAGTGAATTCTGCCATCATAGAAAACTCAGGTAGTTGAGACCAAATGGGACAGTGGGAAAAATGGAGCAGAGAGAGGGCGAGTAGTAAACCCCAATGCAGAGGCAACTTCTACTCGTCCTCCACGCACGCTGTGCGCCACCAGGGCAGGCAGCCCTGCTGGTTGAGTCTCATGTGGTCCCCGCTGTTCGAAGCTCAGGTGTTGTGGTGGTGGGCTCTCAAGAGCAGTCTCTGTAGCACCGTTGCTTCAGTGGACAGAGGTATAAATACTGAAGTATACTGAACCATGCCAACCCCTAGAATCTATGGCTTTGACTTTATTTGGAAAAAGAGGTTTTCGCAGGTGTAATAAAACTGAAGATCTTGTGATAAGGAAATCATTCTGGATCATCCAAGGCTGCCCTTAACCTTGTGACAAATGTCCTTATAAGAGACTCACAGAGGGAGGAGACATAAGGAGAAGCAGAAGGGGTAATGTGACCCCTGAGGCAGAGATAAGGGTCACGTGGCCACAAGACTGCAGGGGGTGGGGCTTGGGGGGGAGTGGGAGATGGTTGATACACGACAGTTGGAGCCCCAGAAGCTGGAAGAGACAAAAGAGGCATGGATTGCTCCCTGGAGCCTAAAGGGATAGCACAGCTCTGCTGACACCTCGATTTCAGACTTTGGTCCTTCACAACTGTGAGAGAATACCTTTCGTCACCCTCAGCTGCCAAACGTGATAATTTAGCTTTGGGAAACAAATGTAAGTGCACAGAAGTAAGAGTGGAAATTTTGTGGGTATTCACACCCCTCAGCAGAACCTGGTGCTGAATGATGGCCCAGCCCAACCCCAGTCTCAGAGGATGGGTGCCCATTGGCTCTCAGCTACTCACAGCTGCTTCAAGACCCTAATGAGTAATTGGCCTGAGGTTGGACAAGACAGGGGACAGGGTGAACAGCAGTCTACCAGCATGACAGTCTGGAAGTGTCCTGGAATAGAGTACCTTTAAAGGAAAGCCAGACAGGCCCACTCAGCTTCATAACAAAGGATTGAGACAGCCGGGAAGGGACAATGTTCTAGGGTTTGGCAACTCGGTTTGTCTCCCAGCTATGCATCTAGATTTATGTTCCAAGTCCTTGGGAGCAGAGGAGTTGGCTGCAAATGCTGAAAGCATGGTTCAGACACAGGGACCAAACCGCTGCTCTGGAAGGCCACAGACCCAGAGTGGCAGAGATGGGGAGCCAGAGTTTTTCTTGCCATAGTTCAGGGCAAGGAGGATCTAAAAGGTGGGGAGCCTTACCAGCTTGAGATGGCCAGCCTACCCATGCTGGGTGTGCAGAGGCAGCTGTGGAGCCAGAGGAAGGAAGGCCAACAGGAGACCACCAGACCGAAAAGACCCAAGGTGTGTCTAGGTGACATCATGGAGCCTAAGCAGGTGTAGTATCCAGTGGAAGCTGATAGCCCACAATGCCTGCAGGGGCATTACTTCTTAGGCAACAGTATTTCAAGCATGCTGAACCAGACTTAGGCCTTTCATGGGCCATTTGGTAGGAGCAACATGCCTGTGAGTCAAGCCTGGAAAGAGAGAGTCCCAAAATAGTCAGATGACATTTTGAGGGTGTTTCTAGGAACACTGAAATATTTACCAAAAACAAAAGCCACATAAGTAAAAATTGCTGTCAATGCCTCTTTGTGGCCTTAGGCTCCTTGGTCTGGTGGGCATGGATCCCAACAGCAACAGAATCAATTCAGGTCAAGCTCTTCCATGAACCACTGTGTGGTTCTCAGCCAGTGAAAGCCTGGCGTGCCTTGGAGTCACTCAAGGGCTTGTGAACCATACCATGGTCAGCTTCAGTCTCACCAATGAGGTCAGTGACCCCAGGTAGGGGCCTTTCGGTCCAGAGATGCCCAGAAGACGCTAGTACAGAGCAAGGGCTGACAGCCACTCAGTCTAGTGTGTTCCACCCACTCTGGGCAGAGTCCCAACTTTCTTCCAAATCAGGGATCTCAGTTTTCCAAACAGCTCTAATGAGAAAGGTTGTTGTAGGAACTTTCCAGGACCTTCCCAGCTCTGCTGCAGTGTGCACTTGGTGGGTGGGATACACATGCAAGCCAAGGATAAGGAAGAAAGACGGGGCAGGGGCTAATGACTGCAAAAGCCCCTCCTCCTGGTCCCTGTCACAACCATGACTCATGCCCTGTTCCTGGTCAAGGTTGAGGCTTCTGAGTATCAGGATCCTGGGCTCAGGGACATCCTTGACCAGGAAACAGGAGCACCCTGTCACTGCTGTACAAAGCCACTAATGGGCCTGCACAGCCATTAGGCAGAGGACATAACTTCTCTAGGTGCCATCTAAAGCCCATTTAATTCATCACCTAAATTTACTAGTAGGTATAAACTTCCATCCATGAGGGAAAGGTGGGCCATAAGCACCTTGCCTCTTCTTACCCAGAAGAGTGGGTTTTAATTTCAGGGCAGCTGGCTTTCCAAGTGCAGTGGGTGCTGTCATGTTCACTTGGCCATGATGCATGTAGTTGAAATGGGGAACAGGCGGTGCCAGTATGCTTTTCTTGGGAAGCATCTCACCTCCAAAGACTCCCTTCTGCCTTGTGAAGATCTGAGTATCCTCCAGCACCCTGTTCTCAGCACATCAGAAGGTTCCCTGGCAGTGGTGGTGACACTGCACCCCCACATTAGCATCCACCCTCCACTGTGTTCCCAGAATGTTTGCTCCCTCAAGAAGTCACCTGTACCTCAAGGCCACCCAGGCAGAGCTTTAAGAAGGAGCCCTCTATAAGCTATGGGATGGGTATTGGCCAAGGTACAGCATCTCACCACAGTGGAGTGGTTGCAGAAGGCCTTGGCTTTGTTGGCCATATGTCTACTGCATGGACAACCACAGTGAGAGGAAGAGTGTTGGCCACACCTACAGGGACCTCACTATAACCACTCCCCACAATTCTCCACACCCCAAACTGTTACATATTTACTCTGGAGCCAAGGATCCTCCAGGGAGGAAAAATGACACTTACTCTCCTCCTGCCTAATACATGGAATATGTGAAGTGACTTCTGGTCAGAAGGGACCCCAAGGATCTTCTCTACAAGGAAAGCTGGACTCTGAACTGGACACTGGTCCATTCCCTGCCAGGGTGGCTAGGAGCAGAGGGTATTGGATGTTATATGGGGCTCAAGGCCTCTTCTTGGATTGTGGACTACAGGGTTAGACATGGCAGGGGTGGAGTTCTCAGGAGTTAGACCCAGGAAAGTGGAACATAAGCAAATGGCAACTGTGGCGCCTCTCCTCATGCTAGTCAGGTTTCTAGTACTGTGATGATACCTGAAGGAAAGTTCTATTCTGGCTCATAGTTGTGATAGTTCCAGTCCATGGTCACTTGGCTTGTGGCTCTGGTTCTGTGATGGCAGCACAGTACAGGAGGAAAACTGTTGGCTCTGCAGTGACTAAGAAGCCAAGAGAGGCTGGGGTCTGGGCAGTCTCTTCAGGGTACACCTGCAGTGACCTCACATCCTTCCCAGAGCCTTATACCCTAAAGGTTCCACCGCTTCCCAACAGTGCCCTGGGCTAGGGGCCAAGCCATCCAACACACGGGTCTCTGGGAACATTCAAGAGCCAGACTCTAGCAGGCACTGCCATCTGCCAGGCTGGTGGTGAAAGGTCCTCTGCAGATGGGGTCCTGGCCTCTCACAGAGTCAGGTGTCTGCAGATCTACTGTTCTGCCTTCTTGTCTCTCTCTTCTTCCAGGAGTTCAGATCAATAAGAGCTTGTCCTCTTCACTTCTGTATCCCCAGACCTAGGACATAATTAATAACTCATAATTGTAGACCAAATGACAAATCAAGGGCTCACCCAACACCATTCCATGTGCAGACACACCTCAAGACCCACAGGCACCCCGCTTACCCTGTGGGTTTCCCACAATGAACTTGTCCTCTCGAGTTCTAGCCCACTCCTGGGCCACCCCACTCTCATTTTCTATGAACCCAAGGATTAAAAACTAATCCGCATATATTTGCTTGAGCAAACCTAATTAGGAAGGTAAATCTGCAGATAGATAGATAGACATATAAATAAATAAATAAATAAATAAATAAATAAATAAATAAATGGCAAAGTAACATAAAAACCCATCCAGAGATTCCCTGTAACCCCTGCTGGGCTTCCCCATTCTGCAGTGTCCCTTTCTCAGCTCCAACAAGGAGGCAGGCCTCCTCCTCTACCAGGGAAGGCTAACAGGGAAGGCAAAGAGTGATTTGTAAAAACCGAAGCTGGACTTGGAATCCCACCATGCAAGGAGCTGAGAGCCACCTTACCTGTCCATTGGCTTTCAAGGCTTTGAGTTTCATTTCCACCAGAGACTCCAGCAAATGGTTAGACATCTCTACTGCAAGGAAATAGAACCCCAGTACCAACAGCCTTAAAGAGTAGAGGCAAATGTATGTTTGTATATATGTGATAGTGCGTGTCTGCACACACACATATGCAGAATTCATGGTTCATGCAACTGAAAAGCCCAGGGTTGGTACAATACAGAAACTTAAAGAACTCTCTTTTACCTCATCGCTCCTTCATAAACAGAATGCCTCTAAATCCCTTCAGAGGTCTGCCAGCAGCCAGCTTCTATCCTAACTCCAGTGGCTGGGAAGGCCCTTTCTCTGGCCCATGGATTGGCCATAATTGGAGCTGACTGCATTCTCTTTGGTCATGCGTGCATCCATGAACTAATCATATCCTCAGAGGAACATAAACTATCCCAACTGGTCAACTCCAGGTCACATGCTCCACTTCTCAGGTCAGGAATAAAGTTCATCTCACCTGAAGCCCAAGTTAGTTGCAAGTAAGGGAGAACGTGGTTCCCAAAAGGAGGATAAGCATGCAGAATGTGTTCGCTCCAGTTAATGAGTGGAGTGTTCAAGTCCCGTGGGCAGGGCAGACACAGGCCTAGGGATAGGGAAAGAGCAGCAGCAAGTCTGGGGTAGGTCCTAGGGAGCCAGCTGATTACAGAAGGGGGTTCCCAACCTAAATGTACAGGTCCTTGGGTGTGGGTTCTTGGTCACAGGGCCTTCTGTGCTCCTGAGGGTCCCAGACAGGGCTGTGGGGTGCCGAGGGGCTTAGGTGAGTATTATTATTTATTTTTATTTTTCTGGCGGAACTGGGGATTGAACTCAAGCCCTTGCACTTGCCAAGGAAGCATTTATTCCACTGAGCCCCAGGGTTTGCCCTATTCACCTAGATGTTATCCATGAAGCCTTGGCACTATGTCAGGCAGAGTGCAAGCCCTTTCTGGGTATCATCTTACAGGACTACTACTTGTACTTAGTACTCAGGAAGTACTTACCGCTATTATGTTTTAGTACTATCACTATTATCCCTGTATAGACAAGGGCCGCTGAAGCTTAAGAGTACAATTCCGTGTCCAGTTCTGTGGCTAGAGACAACCAGCCGGACAGTGCGCTCCCACTCCATACTGTCCTCCCTGGTGGACACTGGGGGGACTTCGAGGGGGGCTGGTGGGCGGGCACCCTGCATCTTTCTCCACCCATTGGCCCAGCCAGGAGCTGAGGAGCAGAGCTGCTCTGCTGAGGCCGCAACCTTCCCAAGCAGGCGTGTGGAGCAAGGAGCCGATGGGAAGTTGCCCACCCAGGGGCCAGCTCCAAACCTTCCAGAAACCTGCAAACATGAAACAATCAGAGATGAGACGAGGCTTGAAAGCGACCGTTTTTAAAATAAAAGGAAATCGCATTGTAAAAGCCCCGGCAAAGATGACAAAGAAAAAAAAAAAACTTGTTAAGATCAAAAATGCAGCCAAACCTCAAAAAAGAGGCATGGGATAAAGGAAGTGGGGGTTTTACCTGGGAGCTTCCAAGGGGCTTCTAAAGTGGGCGAGGGCGGGGCTGCCCCAGCCAGGGCTTGGCGAGCCGGCTCTGTCTTCGGTGGGCACCTTTCATGTCACACCCCCTCCAGGGCCACAAGGCTGGAGGGCAGCATGGCGGTGTTGGACACCCAGTAAGTTTTCCAACTTGAAACTCATTTCCTTCCTTTAAACTCAGCAAACTTGGAATCCTTTCAAGGCACAGATACGCACTGGTGCCCTCTTCCTGCCATCTCTTCCCTGTTCGTGGGGACAGAGAAGCTTTTCTGTCTCAGGCCTGGGGAGTAAGCTAATTCTTCACCCAGGTGAGCAGAGCTAGCCTGGTGGGACCTCAGTGGCCAGAGTCCTGTTATCTTCCACTGAAGAATTGGCTTCAGAAGGGACTTTCTTGTCCTGTGCCTCCCAAGCTGCAGATGACAAACTAAGCCCCCAGCCCAGGCCTAACTCAGAACAGTGTCCTGTGTGAGTTTGCTGGATGACATTTCTCAATAAGTAGGTTTGTCCTGCCACACAGAAGAGAGGGAAGCCTGAGGTGTGTGGGAGTAGGGAGCAGGTGCCAGTCACCAGCACCACTGCCCCCCAGGCTGAAGGAAGTGTCTCTGAGTACCCTCGGTCATCTCAGAGGGCCAGGGTTGGTTCCACACAGCCTCTGGCTTTGACTGCTGAGGTGTTTGCATCCTGGAGCAGACAGGGGAACCAGGGGAGACTGGAACATACAGGTTGGGGCCTCCTGAGTGGCTGACCATGGACAGTTGGAGTCAGTGATGGGACAGGGGTGGGGTGTGGTAGACTCCCCCACCTCAGGGCCAATTGGTTCCCAGGGCAGTGACCCAGAAGCCCACCCTCACAGGACTGCACAGACCAAACTCTCAATGGGCTCCCAACAACCAGTGACAATCACACCTCACTGACCCCTCCCACCCGTCCCCCCCGCCCAGTCATTCCAGTCAGAAGAACAAGGCCCAGCTCTATGGTTGATGTGAAAGTCACACAGGGCAGGGCAGGTTCACCTGCCTGGGCAGAGCTCAGAAACAGGAGCCTGCCGGAGTAAGGCAGGAAGAGAGACAGACAGACAGAGAGACAGACAGACAGACAGACAGACGCAGAGACAACGACAGAAACACTGAAACAGACAGACAGAGAGGCAGAGACAGAGAGAACTAAGTAAAAGTCCAAAGGGAGAGATAAGGAGAGCAATAAAGAGGGAACTGGGTGTCAGAGAGTCACTGAGACCAAGGCAGAGGGGAAAGAGAAGAGGGGGAAGAAAGAGGAGGGATTCCAACAGAATACACAGTCACCCCCAAACACACTTCTGGAGATGCCTCCTGGGAGTTTGTCCTGTGCATGCAGGACTTGGAGTACTGCACGGTAGCTGTGGGCTCCTGAAGTTTGGAACTAGAAGGTGGTAGGTAAGAGCATGGGCTCTGAGGTCAGACTGCCAGGGGAGAAACACCAGCCCAGTGCCTTTCAGCTCTATCAATGAGCCTCATTTTCCTCATCTGTGAATGGGGATCATGACACAGCCTGCAGTACAGGGCTCAGGACATCCATGGCCCATGGCAGCAGACTGCTCAGCATGACCCAAGCCATGCAATGTGGTCTCATTGTGGCTAGGGCCTTGGCCTCCCTTCTTCCTCTTTTTACTATGTCTCCCCACCCAGCCACATGCCCAGCAGACACAGGAGGCCCAGACCAGCCCCTGTTTTCACTCTGACAGACACCTGCCTGCCACTGTTGATGGCCAGCAAGTCCTGGTCCTGCCTTGACCTGTCCTCCCTGGACCTGTAGCCCTCCCTGCAGGCCACATAGTCCCCAGGACAGAAGCCTGCCCAGCCCCTAATGTGCTCCATGGTGTCCCCCTCTATAAAGGCAGGGGGAATAAAGGCCCCAAGTCCTATTTCTTCCCTTATAAAAACCATCAGGAGAGGAGAAAGAGCTCATGGCTCTCAGGAAGCCCATGAGCTGCCTCTTCACAGCATTCAGCCCTGTAGTCGTGTGAGAGCTATGAGCCCGTGAGCCAAAGCTCCCTGGACCAGAGGCTGAGCAAAGGGCCAAGAGGTCAGGCTGGCTCAAAAGTACAAGACTGGAAAAGGCAAGGCAGGGCAGGTGAGGGGCCTGCAGGGAACTGGTGGCTTCAATGTCACCTCTGCAGAGAGCGTCCGTCATCGCCCTCCCTGCCAGGTCCTGCCCCCTCCTCCTCTCAACTTCACCAATGTAGTGCATATATTTTGTGGGCTACTTTGCCTTTTATCTGCCCTGACTCAGCCGCAGGTGGGACCCATAGCTGGTCCATTCCTAGGATGCCCTGTCTGTGCCTGGCACAGCACAGTTGCTCTCCTAGTATTTTTTATGAGACAAAATGTGTTCAAACTAGATAACAACAGTAGGGTCTTTTGTGGGAATCATGATAATAGGATGGACTCCCTAGGATAGGTCCACTTAGTACAAAGAAGTGAGGGTGTGAGTGGAAGGATCTCAAGCTCCCTTTAGCCCTGGGTATCTTAGGGTGTTGTGCGCTTCCTGAGGGCAAGGTGGTTTCATGGTGACACACGTGGGAAGTGCCCGGGTGATGGCCAGGGATGACAGATGCAGGGCAAGGTCACTGCCCCTGAATGCTCAGAACCCTATCTCCCATCTCCCAGAGGATTTCACGAGCACTAAGAAGGCTCCAAAATGGGCAGGAGAGGAAGCAAGTACTCGAGGAGCAAATGCATAGAACCACCTGGGTGGAGGTGACAGGGATGCTCACACAAACCCACATAGCCTCATGCTCTGGGACACTCGCAGGGATGCCGGGACACTTGCCAGTTTACTGCAGTGGCTGGGGGTACTTTGAACAGGGTAAAAGGCAATGAGGAAGTGCAGCAGAGGCTGCATGTGGCCCAGTAAGCGACCTTGTAACCAGCGTCACATAGAGGCATGCACAGAGGTGCACATGTCCCCAAGCCTGGCCCACCAAGGGCCAAGAGGTCCAGAGAAACTGAGAAGAAGCTGCCTGGAAAGCTGCAGGAAGAGGGCAGAAAAGCCACCAGAGCAGCTGAAGCTGGGGCTCTGGTCACTGGGGCAAGGTCTGGCCTGGCCTTCTGTCATGCTGTCATGAATCCCAGCACCCACCTTGACCTGGACTCCAGAGATGCTGGTAATTGGGCACCTAATGATGACACTGAGCTCCTCATCTCCAACTCTTGCTAGATGTGAAAACCCCAGACACCTGGGTGATCTGTGCTGGCAAGGGGTGCGAGAGGGATTGTAGGATTCACCCCCCAGGAAGGGAGGCTCTGACCTCAGGACCAGAGACCCACTGTGCACTGGCTGCCCAGACCAGCTAGGGGCACACAATGGTCTCTCTGCCCAGAACTCCACTCCCCTCTTCAGGAATCCCCCAGCCCTAGTCTCATTTTGGCCAGGGCACCACCGCCAGCCTCAGGCTAGGTTTTGCCACTATCTTCCCCACTCTCAAGCCTGCAAAGTCCTGCAGAGGAAACCCACTGGGAAAGGGTGGGACTGAACTATGGGCTACTAGGAGGGAGGGAGGGGAAAGGCAAGGATAGGAAATAGTAGTTAAGTTTCTGCAGGGTCTGAGCTCCTGGTAGCAGTTTTCAACTCCAGACACAGTACGTTCCTACTTTCAGCCTCCACCAGGAACCTCAAGACCTTTGAACCTAACCCTGCACATGCTCAAGTTGAGTTCTTTCACTCACATCCCTAACAGAGCCAAATGCTGCCCAATTACTGCAAAATTCACACACACACACACACACACACACACACACACACACACGGCACCACAGAGGAGCTCCCAGCCCTAGTTCCTC
Source organism: Octodon degus (assembly GCF_000260255.1). Classification (NCBI taxonomy): domain Eukaryota; kingdom Metazoa; phylum Chordata; class Mammalia; order Rodentia; family Octodontidae; genus Octodon; species Octodon degus. The sequence goes on from NW_004524749.1 coordinate 1,494,988, forward strand.
ATGGCATGAGAACCTTTTGCAGGACTGTGCAATGCCTTCCAGCCAGCCAAAGACCGCCAGGAACATGCCTTGAAGTTGAACAGAGGTAGGTTGACCCATTGCTGTGGGGAGCATGCAATCCCTGGGTGCTTCAGACAGATGTCAGAAGGACTTTCTATGGAATTTGGGGTGTATTAAGTGAACTCGTTGCATTTTTCTCTGGGTCAGATGCTATTATGAAGTAAGATGATTCTACTACTGGGTACCTAGGAGCAAAAAGAGGACAGCAGTGCTACAGCTGCAATTAATAAAGAATCATTTTAGCCAAGTGCACAGATGTGTCAAGTTTTCCCACGGGGACAGGCTCCATGCTTTAGTGTCCAGGTGTGGCTGTGGGCTGCACTTGCTTTTCTGCTCTGACCCTGTGTGTTACCAAGTGGTGTCACCAGAAGTAGGATCCTGTGGAACTGTCTGTATCCTGGCTGTGGTGACACAGCAGCACCTGGCTGCCACGGGCTTTTCCCTCTCCCAGTTAAGAGGTGAATGTGCCTGCACCTGGTAAACCTTAAGCATGATTTCAGCTCTGCTGGAGCATTAATCCCTTGGAGGCTGGGACACTGTGTGGAATACACACAGTGCAGGGTGCACAAAGACACTTCCAGCAGCAGTGGGCACTTGGTTGGGATTTTAGGATCTGTAGGAGTTACAAAGAGGGGAAAGATGACTCAAGGAGATCAGAAACCAGAAGCCAGAAGCCAGATTAGCCCAAGGTAAGGGTTAGGCATGGTGCCTCTCTGTCCAGAGATAGAAGTCCCCAAGGTTAAGGGAGGAATTCCCACTCTTAGGTCAGACTGTAGAATCTGAGCTGCCTAATGGGGAACACATGACCTCCCTTGGCCAATCAGCACATTCCATCCATGTGACCACAGGACTGTTGAGGACAGGGTTGAGCTGATCCAGTCAAAGAACATCTGAAGGCTTCTGTGGGGGTTGTTGTCCAAGGCCTCTTATTATTTTCCATGTTTTGGAGCCAAGAAGGACATTGTCCCAGAGCTGTGTGGCCATTCTGTGAGTGTGAGAACATTTGCAAGCAAGAGGCCAACTCAGGGAAGAAATCTTCCTGGGAATCCAGTCAAGGGGAAGAACCAGAGCTGCGTGGTCACCTGAGCTCCATGCTGAGCCATTTCAGAAGCAGACCAGACGAGGACATTTCTGTTCCACAAGCTGGACTGAATCACTCTAGGCTGAAGCCGCCTAGGATTATGAGTCTGACACCTGCAACCAGAAGACCCTGATAAATTCCCCAGCTATGGTAATCCTGGCATCTACATAAGAACCACTTCCCACCTCCCTGTTCCAGGCCAGCCCTGTACACCAGGTCCTTCCTCTCCCACCTGCTTGACCTAACATGCTGGCTCAATGGTCATTTAGGGAGCTCCCTAATGGACCCTTCACTTTCTACATCTTCTACAGCCACCATGCAAGGGAGAACTGAGGATCCTGTTTTATGGATAAAGAGGTACTCATAGGCCAGCATCCCATAGCAGTTAAACAGGAGGTCCACACATGGCTGATTTTAGAACTCGGCTCACCCCATTCATAAATCTTCCTTCTGGCCAAGTGAACCAATCCACAAGGTTACACACAAGCATTTGTTGAGTTTATGTGATTGTACCTGATTGCATCCCGAAGGCCAGCCTCTGTCACAATTCCCCAATAAAGGAGCACCCTGAGATTAAGAAACACTGCAGCTGGCAGTGGAAGTGATCAAAATGTTATATATGCTATGAATTTGCCAAAATGAAAGCTAGCATCTCCACTTTCTGAAGAAGGAGGGTCCCCTCTCTACCGAGGTTGCCACTGTGGAGCCTTTGTTGGGGGCCTGGGATTCCTGGACTGGTTGTGTCCTCAGGAGTAGCCCTTAGGTACATACACACACTAATATAAGCACTAGGACCTGCCCTTGCCATACATGCCCGCATGCACACAAGCATCTGTCCCCACACACAGCCTCAGTGTATTGTGTCCATGTGACAAAATTGTCTATATTAGCAACTTTGAAAAGGAGAAGCCTTTTTCACCTCATCGTTGCAGTGCATGGTCAGCTTCTCTGTGGCTTTAGGCCTGTGGTGAGGCAGAGACATCACAACAGAAGGGTGTGGTGGCAGAAACCTGCACAACTCAAGGTGGCCTGGCCAGAGGGAGCAAGACTGCCCCAAAGGAAGGGACTAGGAACCAGATGGAGTCCCCAAGTTCCTGTGCCCAAGTTCTACTCTTTTCATCTGGACCCCAGCTCCGGCTTACGTCACTTTCCAATGATGTCATCAAGGAATGAGCTCACCACTGACGAAGTTACAGCCCCCCTCTCCTATTGCCTCCCAAGCCTTAAGTACAGTGAGCCTTCAGGAGGGAACATGGTGGACCCTAACTGTAGCCAGGGACTCCAGGCCACCTCCACTCTGTTCAGAGATCCATGCCACCAGAAAGTCTTCCCTGCCCCACCCCCTCCCTCCTTCTCCCAGGCCTCCATCCCACCCTGTGCTCACAGGGCACCCTGTGCCCCTTGGCAGTGACTCTGCTGAGACTGGCTCTGTATGGCTCAATCCTGGCACTGAGCAGGGCCTCCTGAGAGTCTGGTGAGCACGCAAGAGAAGATTGAGCAGCTTCATAGACATAAGCATGGGCCCTGGACCAGACCTGGGTTCCAAGCTTGGTTCTGCCACCTACCTCCCTTATGACTTGATCAAAGCTCTTGTCCCTTTTCCATGAGCAAAAGGAGCATAATAGTACCAAATTTACTGGCCGGATGAGAAGCAAGTGTGCTTATGCAGCGTGACTAGAACTTGGCTCTATGCAGGAGTGCTCGCCATCGTTGCTGCTCTGGTTCAGGTGCGGATAGTAGGATTTATGTCAGTGACATCATGAGTATTCCACATGACACTCCATTGGTGGGACTGGGGTTTGCCCTCCAGAGTATGCAGGCCAGCCAGCAGGCTGCCTGGGCTGCAGTATTGACCCTGCCTGTCGTGGGCACGTGGCCTCTTGTCTGAGTATCACCATGTGGTGGGACAGGCAGGCCCAATTGATTTTGAAATCTTGTCTCTTACACAGCAAAAGGTCATGTTTGCGGGTGGGCATCCCGAGGCCTCTTTCCAGCAGGGCGCCCTGTCCAAGCCGTGGGACTTCCATTAGCATTAATGGGGGCTCTCGGCAGAGGGCTGGAGCAGGAGGCTCTGGGGGGCCCGTGTGTATGTCGATGTGAAAATCATTCCTAATGAAGCAGCTCAGAGAGATCCACAAGGCTGGCTCCAATCTCATCTGCCTGAGTTGGGAAAGAGCAGATGGGGCTGTGATGTGGGGGGTACTGGGCAAGGGTCCTTGGGGCTACCGTGAACACCAGGGTCCCCAGCAAAGCTGGAGCAGAAGGCTGACTGACCTCATACCCCCAGGCAGGGCTCCCTGCTGGACCTTGCCAGGGGCTGCCAAACGAGATCAGAGGACGGAACAGTGGGAGTGGGGCACAGCTCTGTCCCGATTCTCCCTGGTTTGGCTCTGCCTGGGACAGGCTTGGGAGAGGAGATTCCTGGGAGACAGATGCTTGGACCAACTCTCAAGGGTGCTAAAGCTCTAAAACCAGAACCAAGGACCCCTTGGCCAGACCGGACTATCTCTCTGAAGCCCTCAGGGCTCCTTCTGGCTGAGCCCATGGACGGGGACTTGCCATCCAGAAGCACGACATGCTGGCACTTCACAGACAGCTGACCGAGAAGCTGCCAACTGGTTGCTCGGGGCCTGGAACTGAGATTTGAATAGCTGAGTTGCATGCGGCCATTGAAGAGGGCTTTTAAAAATAGCTTCATTACTCGAAGCTATTTCACATTTTAAGATAGAGACTTAAAGCCAGGCATGGTAGTAACACCTGTAATCCCTGCACTTGGGAGGCTGAGGCAGGATAATTTCAAGTTGAAACCCAGCCTGGACAGCCTTAGCAATTTAGCAAGAGCCTGCTCAAAATAAAAGGGCTAAGGTTATAGCTCAGCGTAAAGGCCCTGAGTTCAGTCCCCAGTACCACAAAATGAGAGAGAAGGGGGAGGAGAAGGGGCAGGCAGAGGCGGGAAGAGGAAGGGAGGGGAAAGGAGGGGAGGGGAGGGGAGGGGATAGGATGAGGGTAGGAATTGAGAACTTGGTTTGCAACCTGAAAGGTGCAGCCCCCGCAGCCTGGTTCCTAGGCCTCAGCCAGTTTCCTGTTGCAGACCTTCCCTGCCCCAGGGGCAGGTGCTTTTGTCATGCTTGTGCTCCTTTTGTCTCTCTGGTGGCCTGCAGGCCTTGTTTTGGAGTTAATGATCCGGGTTTGTTTTTGCAGATACTGAGGTCTAGAAAGGGCCTCATGTTCCTGTCTCAGAGCCTGTGAACCTGCTGTCCCCTCTGCTTGGAACGCTCCTGTCCTGGGTGGCTGTGGGGTAGCCTGGAACCTCATTCAGATCACTGCCCACAGGCAGAACCACTGTCCCTTCCTAGCCCCATCACGTCCCCTTTCGCCTGGCCCTGCTTTGTCCTTTGTCATAGCTCCTCTCTCTTCCTGAGGTAGAATCCCTTCCCCTGGAGCACTCTTTGTCTCAATCCCACCCTGCAATGCAGTATCAGCTCCAGGTAGGACCTGGCCTGTGGTAGGTGCTCAATAAATACTTTTGAATGAACAAAAAAGAGAAAAAGGGAGGATATGGGGCTATAGAGCGTGAAGAGCCTTGAGCACCAGACTGAGGCCCAGGAATAGGGATCCTAGTGATGGGTGTCTATCTTGATTCTTTTTTTTCAGTACCAGGGATCGAACTTGGGACCTGGCACTTGCTAGGCAGGTGCTTATGTCACTCTAATCTTCTCTGGAAAGAGTGTTCCAAGCAAGGTCTCCAGGAAGCCTCGTTTCCATATCAGCCATGCAATCTACATGACAAACAGCCACATGTGCTCAGTAACTTTGAGATGCAAAGGTCCTGGCCTCTGCCCTCTGGTCTTAGCATAATTAGGGAAAATAATAAGGCATCAG
>NW_004524749.1:1500590-1525519 GCF_000260255.1 Octodon degus
GGGCCCAGGATGCTGTAAACACCCATTCTCCACTCTCCTGCAGGGGCTCTGGGTTGCCAGCAATCATGGCCATCTGCTCTCGTGGCATCGCGCCCAAGCCCAGTGCCCAGGGAACCGTGCCAGGCAGCGATTGGTTCTGAGGTGTGCCCCTCAAACCAGGCGGGGGGCCTCCTCTTCTGAGGGGCCCATGGGGCGCAAGGGAACAAAAGACAGATTTCTTTTTCAAAAAAAAAAAAAGATCAATTTCACTTAAGACTCAGCACAAAACAGAAGAGTGGGGGAAGAAAGAGAGGGAGGAGAGCCTATGGGCTCCTGAATATTCACGAGCTGGCTTTGCATAGCTTGGAGTCCTGGGGGACGGGAGGCAGCGAGGGCACGCTCCATGTTTAAAACATCCTCCCAAAGTCTCTGTTTCTTCTGGGAGGCACCGGTCTCTAGCTCTGTCCCATGGCTCAGCCTCTCCAGGGGACAAAGGGACTAGGAAATAGGCCACGGGAAATGATGGCAGCCTTGGCCAGGAGGGCACCAGCCAGGCTCTGTGGGAACTGTATGACTTTGGACACCCTCTGAGACTTCCACCAAAGACAGAAGTGATGTGTGTGTCGATTGGAAGGGCTTAAAGGAGGCAGAGATAGGTCTCTTTGAAGCAAGGGAAAGTGAGACAAAGGGGTGGCAGCCTGATGCCATGCTGTGTCCTACCTCTGTGCTCACGGCTATGTGTCCAGTGAGGGTCTGTCTGTACCTCTCTGGGTGCCTGGACTTGACCATGTCCCTGCTTAGACTTCTCTGGGTTGTAACATGACAGCCCAGAAACCTACATGGTGTGTCTTAGGCTATATTCATGCCTGTGCCCATCCACGGGTACACATCTTGGTATGTGAGTGTGCACGGAGCATACACACGCATGGAGTCATCCCCCACTTCAGGGCTCACCCACATTGGGAACCGGCCCCACCAGTGTCTGGGGAGGATTTGCAGTGGCCATTCTTTTGGCCACTGTCCCCTTGTGGTAGCCCAGCTGTAGCAGGCAGAGCGTGTGTCACTTCCCTGGCAACTTATCCTCCGCCTCACCCACTTTTCAGTTTGCATATGTCAGGGACTGGCACTTGTTTCAAAATCCATACCAGAAAGATTCTGGTCATGGTGAAGTCGCCTGGAGTTTGCAGGTGACCTGCACACCAGCAGGCATCAAAGCACCCGGCTTAGGCTGTGAGCTGATTCCATCTCTGTCTCCCTGGAGCAAGCTAAAGGGGAGGTGGATTACAATTTGGTACCCCAAAGGAGGTTTGAGCAAGAGGGATTGAGAGGAAGAGGTCAGATCTTGCTGTGTCTGGTAACCAGCACTCAGGAGCTGTGTCTGGCAGCAGCCCTGGCCACTCCACCTGTCACAGTGACCAGTGACCTATGCCATGGATGAGGGGGGTGAGGTGCAGAGGGAAGGCCCACATTGTGTTGGGTCCTTGCTCCAAAGTCTCCCCTCTGACAGGTCTACATGGCCAGAGGCAGCTTTGTGGGTGAGAAGTTTATGTTCCAGGGTCAGCAGAACTCCAGGCCAGGACACTGCTGTGTACAGGAACCGAGCACTGCTGACGGTTTGTTCCACCCTTCCGATGTAGGTCCTTCTTACCCCAAAGTACACTGAGGTCACAGAGGTGTAGGAGTTTGCCCCAGTCACACAGTTAGTAAGTAGCACCCACGTAGTGACTAGTCCTTACCACACTGGCTGCCTCCTCTGGAGTCTAAGGGAGGCCACAGACTCATGTAAAAGAGCAGGAGGTAGAAAGCCCTCTGGCCCCTTCCCAAGAAAGATAAACAAGGCAACCTGCTGCCTCACACAGAGCCTCCTCTGCCCCTGTAAAAAGGCAGATATTGCACCCCTGGTAAGAGCAGCAGAGGCATGAAGGCCAAGACGCACCCGGGTCGGGGCGCCCTGGACCATCACCCCACCTCCTCCTTCAAGGTCTAATGCCACCTGATCCACCCAGAACTCACCCCACAGACTGATGGAAGGGCTGGCTCTGTGCTTGGAACCCTGCGACCAAGGGCTCCTCCTCCTAGCCCAGCCACTGTGGGGTTATGGCAGTACAGTGGCTGGAGGCCTAGGGCAGGGAGGGTGGTGGGCCAGAGGCCAGCATCAGCCTCCACTCGCCCAACGCTGCCTCTCCTCCATTGCACCAGTGCCGGATTATTCAATGTAACATTTAATTACACTGAGCCTCTAACGAACACAAGGAAAATCAGATGTGGAACTCGCACCCCTGTGGAGCTTCCTGGAAACTGTGGGGGAGGCAGGGTTGCTCCATATGCTGCAGTGGGGTGCATGTGGGCCTGGGCACGAGTGTGTACACGCATGTCCGGGGGGCTGTCTTCCTTTATCCACATGTGCAGTCTGTGCACATCTGTCTAACCTGTGCTCAGCATGTGGCTGCATCTGCTGGCGTGAATGGGTGCCCTCTGTTGTTTGTGTGGTGTGCACACCCTTGTGTGTGTGTGCGTGCGTGTATTGATCTGCTGTGTGTGGCATGCATGTGTGTGTGTGCACCTCTGTAGTGTCTGTGGGGTGTGTGTGTGTGTGTGTGTGTGTGTGTGTTGCATGTCTGTGGTACAGATATGAATGATTGTGTGTGTGTGTGTCTGGCTTGTATGTGATTGTGTAGACCTGTTGTATCTCTCCACATATGTTTATGTGTGCCTGTCTTTTAAGCAGTTTGGCCTCAATGATAAATAATATTTTTAGCCAGGTCAAAACATCCCTGGCACCTGTATTTCTATGTAACACAGTCTTGGGGTCTTCTCATGAACTGCAAGGCCCCCAAGTTATTATAATCAGCTCCACCTTCTTATGCAAGCCTTTGTATATGACCAGGTGTTCAGAAGCCCCTCTTCATCTTCTCCCCCTTCTCTCCACCTCCCTTCCTTCATTTTTCCTTAGGCAGCCTATAGGTCTGATCATTTTTTCCATTACGTAGCCCCTTCCATGTCACATTAGGCCCTGAACTCCTTCTGATTTCAGCTTTTGGAGCCAGAGCACTAGCTGTGCAGCAGTCCTTCTGGTGTGATCTTGGACAATCGCCCGCCGGTCCAAGCCTTCCTTCCCACACTGTGCAGCCCTGAGGGAGAAGATGTGAGCAAAGAGGAGCCACAGGAAGCCCTGAGTGGTGGGAACCACTGGCCCGTATGAGGACACCCCGAGCCCTCTCCCAGGCCAGCCTCGCAGGGCAAGGTCAGCAGGTGGGGAGAAGGGCACATATGCTCCCAAGATGTCCCCGCTTTTACCTTAAGGAACAAGCCTTGGGAAGTGGCAGCAGAAGGGTGGTGCCCCTGTAGCACAGGATCATGTTGGATCGAGGCTGGCTGGAAATTTCCCAGAGCCAGGATGATAGCTCTGGTATAAACCAACACACTCTACTTGCTGCTAGGCCTAGCACATGATTTCTCTGGTCAGGCCCAGAGAAATGCCCATCCCTAGCACATCAATTTTTCTCTCTTCCCTTCTTCACCCAAAACTCACCAAGAACTAATGTACCAAATAAAACCCAATTTGCTCTGTCAACAAATTCCAGAATTGTAACATACCCATGCAACAGCCCAAAGACCCAGGTACAAATTCATTCACTGTAGTGTTGTTTATAGCACAAAGACTTGGAATAAAACTAAATGTCCAAAAACAAGGGATAGATTCAGCTAATCATGATTCATTTATCCAGTAAGTGCATTATGGACATTATAAAGAACCGTATATCAGCCAGCTGTGGTAATGTACAATTGTGAGCTTAGCACTCAGGGAGTCTGAGGCAAGAGGATCACATTTTCAAGCCACCCTGCACCACTGAGACCACATTTCAAAATTAAAAATAAAAAGGATGGAGGTGTAGCTCAGGAAGACGGCCAATGGTTTGATCCCCAGTAACACACATACACACACACACACACACATACACACACAATCTGGAGGGGCTTCCACTTCCAGCAAGATGGAATGGACATGTTTTCCTACAATTTAAAACCCTGAACATAGGCCAGGGATGGTGTGCATCCCTATAATTGTAGCATTTAGGAGGCTGAGACAAGAAAATTGTGAGTTTGAAAACAGCCTGGGCTACATAGTGAGATTTTGTCTCAAAAATCAGTCAAGCAATTATCCTTGGACATCTTATATTAAAGAATACAAGAAGGAAGAGGGAAAGCTTCTGGAGGAAGGTACCTCCTGAAGAGGGTAGATTGGCTGGGAAGCTGGAGATCCAAGGCCAAACACGATGGTGAGTTCCTGGGGTTTTCTTTTTGTTTTGTATCCCAGACTTGGAGCTGAGGAAGCCAGCAATCCAGAAATATCAATGGCACAGACAAAAATGCCCCAACAAAACCCTGTTTTCTTTACCCAAAGAACCAACAAAAGAGCAGATCACTTCTAGAGAACAACTATTCCACTCTGGCCAAACAACACAGAAAGAAATGCAGCTTCACGCACAGGTGGGGGAGCCTAGGCCCCCTCCTCCACCAGTCTATGAGTGGGATCCACTGCTCCCCACCAGGTGGGGTACAGAGAGGCTGAGTGGAGACAAGGATTTTCATCACTGCTGTGCGATAACAAGACCCTTCACCCCTCCTTAGTGACAGGAGGTCCTGAACCTCTGCCCAGTACAGTGAGGTATCCTAACCCTTTCCTACTGGTGTGGTGTCAGAAGAGGCCTATTGCAGTGACAGGACTTTGGCCACTGTCCTGTGTGACATGGCCCCTTCCCCTGCCATTGGAGATTTTGTAGAGAGCTGGCACTCCCATCCCTGTCCAGCTGTAGTAAGAAGCCCACTCAGGTGTCACTGGAGGCTGAGGAGGAATATGGAATTCTCTCATCTAGCATTAATGAGGCTGCCAGCCCCCACCCTACCTTTTCCTGCATCTTTGACACATACTTTTCCCTGCTGGTACAGTATTAGAGGAAGTCAGCTAAGAAAAAAAAAAAGTTGAAGTGTGATCTAGGGTTGCATTATATAACACACAAAAATGTAAAGTTTTCAATAAAAATCAATTGTAACAAAATTAAGAAGATAAATAGAATAAAAAAGACAGTCAGGAGACAAAATTGAAATGGCAGAGATATGGGGAGTATTTAAGATTTTAAAGCAAAAATTGTAAAAATATGTTAATGATCAATTTGTAAACTTGCTTGAAACAAATGAACAGTAGAAAGTTTTGGCAAAGAAAGAGAAGAACCAAGGAGGTACTTTAGCATTGAAAAATAATACAATTTCTGAGATAAAAACGCAATCCGTGAGCTCAACTGCCAGAATGCAGAGGGGTCATGAAGGACTCAGTGAACTGGAAGACAGAACATTTGAAAGTATCCAGTGTGAATGAAAAAGAACAAACGCAGTGGCGAAGACAGTAGACCCGTAGAGATATATGGGACTATAATAAGAGATCTCACATCAGGGAGAGCCCATCTTGCAAAAAGAGAAGAAAAGATAGGACAAAAATATTTGGCATAAATTTAAAGATTCAAGAATATGAGTGAACCTCAAACAGAATAAAAACAAAAAAGTCCACATCCAAGACAACTCATACTCAGATTTATAAAAATTAAAGACAAAAAGAAAATCATAAAAGGAGTAGTATAAAAGTGATGTCTTACATTGAGGGGGAAAACAATTCAAAGGAAAGTAGATTTCTTACTAGAAATTATAGAAGCCAGAGGAAATGGTACAACATTTTCTAAGTGCTGAAAGAAAAGACTTGTCGGCCCTGAACCACATACCCTGTGAACATATCCTTCAGGAATGAAGGGAGACACGAGGCATGTCCAGATGAAAGGAAACTAAGAACGTCTGTAGCTACCCTGAAAGAATGGGGGAATGAAATTACATGGGAAAGAAATGATTTTTGAAAAAGAATACTGGATAAAGAAGAATAAAGAACACATAAGCAAAAATATGAGTACATACAATAAGCTTTCCTTCTCCTCCTGAGTTCACAAAACTGAGCTCAACGGTTATAACAAAAATGTTAACATTGTCTGATATGCTTCTAAACATTTTATTTTATTATTTAATTTATTTTTTGTGGGACTGGGGATTGAACTCAGGCCCTTGAGCTTGCCAGGAAAGCACTTACCTCACTGAGCCATCTCCCCGGCCCCAACATTGTCTGATATGCTTCTAAATATTTTAAAGGCAATTATAAACATGGGAGGATAAAGAGACACAAGAATGAGCCCATGTTTCTACATCTCACTTAAACAGTGAAATTATGACAGCAATAGATTTCAATTATATATATATATATATATATATATATATATTCAACTACTAAAAAATCTATACAACAAGATTTACCCAAAAGCACTACTCTAAAAAATTGTTTATCTATTTATTTGGCACAGGGTTTCCCTGTGCAGCTTGGAGTCATAGTGACCTTCCTGTCTCATGCTCCCCATTGCTGGGGTACAGGGATGCATTGCCACACCCAGTTTTTGTGGTCAGCATGGCTCGCCCAGGGTTCCAGGGCTGGCACAGCATGCGGTACCAGGGATCAAACCCAGGTCCTTGTACTTGCCAGGCAGGTGCTTAGACCATCAAGCTATCTCCCCAGGCCTCAGAAACACTGTTGACAGGACAAAATTCTAAAAAATTCTCAAGATCAAATGAAAAAATAATTAGAGAAGGAAAAAATAGAGAAAACAAAAGGTAAAACAGCATACTTAAGCCCTAGCATGTCAATAATTACATTAAATGTAAATGGTTCAGTATACCAATTGAAAGAAAGATTAGAAGAGCAAATGATCCAACCATAAATTGTTTACAATATATTCACTTCAAATAAGATATAAACATACTGAAAATTAAAATAATAGAAAAGATATATTATGCCAACATTAGTTTAAACAAAATATAACTGATTTTATTAATGCTAATATAAAACAGACTTCAGAGTAATCCACCAAGAGAATTTAGCAACCCCTAAATGACTTATGCACAAAATAAGACAGCTGCAAAATATGTAAATAAAACACAGATGAGAAATGTACATACCCCCAACTATATCTGGACACTTCAAAGTATCTGTCTCAACAACTGATAAGCCAATTAGACAGAAAATCATTGAGGTCACAGGAAAACTCAACAATACACAAAATCCAATAAATATTATAAGATATTCCACACCACAGTAGCAAAATACGTTCTTCCAAGTATCCACAGAACATATGATAAGTCATATCACAGGCCTTAAAACAAATCACAACAAACTTAAAAGAACTGAAATCACAGCATATTCTCCAACCCCGACCGAGTTATGCTAAAAATCAATAACAGAAACGTAACAGGAAAATCACCAAACATTTAGAAAACTGAATAGATTTTAAACCCAACAGGTCAAAGATGAAGTCTCAAGGAAAAATATTTAAAAGTATCTCAAACTGAATAAGAATGAAATAGAAGCACATCAAAGATTTTGAGACAGCCAAAAGTAGTGCAGAGAGGGAAATTTATAGCAGTTTTGTCTATAAGTTAGATATCAGAAAGGAAGAAACATCTCCAAACAACTACTTAAGACTACTTTTTATCATCTGTATTAAAAAAGTATCCCGCAAATGTTTCATGTGGGGCTGCCGGAAGGTGATTGGCTCTTGGGGTGCTATACTGATCAGCAGATTAACCCACTGAGGAGTCCATAGGTGAATGTGCTCTTGCGAGGTGGGGCCCAGGTGGAAGAGGCACATCACAGTGTGTTCTTGTCCCTGCATCCTCCCTTCTCCTTCTGCTTCTTGGCCGTCTTGAGTTGAGTACCTTTCCTCTCTGGAACCTCTGCCGCGATGTTTCTGTGTTGGAACCAGCCAACCCTAGGCTGAATTCCCTGAAACTGTGAGCCAAAATATACCTCTCATCCTTCAAGTTGTGGGTATCGAGTATTTTGTCCCACTGATAAGAAACCTGACTAATATACTCCTCAAGAACCTAAAAATTCAAGATCAAAATAAATCCAAAATAAACAAGCAGGAAATAATCCACAGTAGAAATCAGCAAAATTGAAAGCCAAAACAACAGAGAAAAGTCAAATACATAGGAATTGACTCTTTGAAAAAACTATAAATTTAATGAGCTTCTGAGGAGACTGATAAAGAGAGCAGTTACAAAGTATTGAAATAAGGAATAAAATAGGGGATATCTGTAGGAACTCATTGGTCTCTTGGTGGTCCCTGGAAGAAAATAGTTGGGGGATTTAGAAAATAAAGACAAGAGATAATAGTTGAGGTCAGGTGGAGGCTTGTTTGCCTGATGGACAAAGAGCCTGCACAACAACAGTAGGACCATCTATTTATACCCTTGTAAAGTTAGTACCACAAGACACAAACTTGCCTCGTGACTAATGACTGAAATTACCCAGGCAGGATGCTTTTCTCAAGACTGAGGTAGCTTGATGACTTTAGGCACTCTGGCTCTGTCCTGCCCTCACACATATGACCAAATTCTAGCTTCAGCCACACCCAACAGACATTACCAGAGATTCTACGCGCATCAAAATAATAATAATAAGGGAGACTGGTGCATGCCTGTAATTCCAGTGCTTGGGAGGCCGAAAACAAGAGGATCACTACAAGCCCTGTCTGTGTGGTGAGGCCCTGTACTAAGTACATTACACACATGATTAGATGAAATGAACCAATTTCTTGAAACACATAGACGACCATAACTTAAGCACTATGAAGCAGACCATTTCAAATAGCTTTATATGTAACTTATAATTATTAAGGAAATTGGATTTATGACAAAACACCACCCTCTCCCAAGACAGAATAAGACTTGTGTATGCTAACATAAGAGAAAAGAACAACTCAGTGACAAAAGAATAAAAAACAAGTTGCAGGGCAATATTCTAACTAACATTTTTTGAGAGAAAAGGGGTTTGTGCATGTGGATGTGGATGTGTGTTCCCTTCCATGTGCACAAACTATTTCTCCAAGAAACGAAACTGAAAAAAAAGTTACTTTCCTTGTTATGGTGGAACTGAGTCCCAGCTTTCTTTATATAAAATGAGAATAAAGATAAGCTAGGAGTAATTTCTGGGAGTGCCAGGACTCTGAATTTAGCAAGCAGCCTGTGTGCTGGGTACGGTAAAGCTCTACGAGAAAGAGCGAACCCGGGCAGCTATGTGAGAACAAGCCAAGGAGAGCTCTCTAAAGGTGACGGTGTTTGAGCTGCACTCTGAAGGAGGTATAGGATCAGTTTGGATCCAGAGACGGGAACTATTATTATAGATAAAGATGCCAGAAGGCAATGAAAGCCCATAGTGCCGAGATTTATCCTGATTTGTCAACTTTGCTGGATTAAGAAATGCCTAGCTGATTAGTAAATCATGTTTCGGTTGTGTCTGGGTTTATCACGGAAGTGTGGCCTGGGGCCCTGGCCCATTCCTTTCTGGTGCTGTTCTCATAATCTGCTTCTCAGCCTCCACAAACTGAGCAACTTTGTTCCTCCAGTAGCTTCTGCTGTAATGTCTCTGCCTTGGAGTCAGCTGATTATAGATTGAAACTACGAGCAAACTAAATCTCCTCTCCTTTAAATTTGGATGTCAGGCATTGTGTCCTGCAATGAGAAAGTTAACAAATACAATTAATATCAGACAAGTGGGGTTATTGTTATGACTATACCTGACTATATGGTTTAGAAGCCTTTGGAATTTATTTTCAAAAGGAGTTTGGAAAAGTTTTGAGATGTCAGCTACAGAAGCTCTAGAACACTATAAGCAGAGACTGATGGGTGATTTTGGTCAGAGCTCAGAAAACCAGAATATTGACAGGAATGTGGACAGTAAAGGCTCAACTCAGGAGGTTTCAGTTGAGAACAAAGAATCCACTGGCAGTTAGACTAGAGGACACGTGTGCTATGCTCTGGCAGAATATTGCCCATGTCCTGAGACTTTGCAGGATACTGAGATTAGGGGTGGTAGACTAAATCTGGCAAAGGAAGTTTCACAGTATGCAGACTGTGGCATGGGCACTGTTGGCTGCTGTTAGGCATATTTGTAGTGAGACTCTGAGGCAAAGCACAGAGCAAAATAATTTAAAAACTTAAATTTTGGTGCAGAAATAACTATATGTGTATAAAGTTAAGGCCAAAAAGTTATGTGTTTGCCAAAGAGATTTGTACAATTATAAAGAAACTAAATACTTGTACAGAGATAAAAAGCAAGAAGACCAGAAGGCAGCTCAGGAATCAGCAAGAGCCAACCCACCACAGGATAAAGGATGAATATGTATCATCCTTTCTTTTAGAAGAATTTTTTGATCCCTGCTTAAGGAAGGCCTCTTAGGAAATTGTTTCTCTGATTGCTTCTCTGTGATTCATGTCCCAACGCCCAGCCATTTAAACTCTCAGAGACCACTACAGCCATGGTCCAAGGGGCCCTGACTACTGCTTCCACTGACAGCATATCTTCATGTTAGCCATGTGATGGTGGTTTTACTAGCATGAAGAATGTGAAAGTTGTGAGGCCAAGGAAATTTTTCAAGATCTGAAAGAAAGTCCTAGAAATCCAGGCAAGGAATCCCCAAGAAGACTGTACATGAATCTGTGGGAATGTCGCTAAAGGTGTAGTGGAGGACCCAAAAAGCTAGAGAGGTCAGGAATGTGAAATGTCTGACCAGGAAAGCTACAGGTCATGAGTTAGCCCAAGAGATAAGCTATGTGAGTTGCAACCAACAAGGCCAGAGGGGAGAGAGGCCATCTAACCCCTTTGGAACACCAATTTTACTGCTGTGTGCCTTAGATGTCAGACATGGAACTATAGAACTTAATGTTAAGTTAAGCAGACTTAAAGTCTGCTGAGCTTTAGTCTTGATTCTGTATGATTCTTTTCTATTCTTCCTATTTCTGCCTTCTAGAATGGGAATATTTACCCTATGCCATTGTACTTTGGGATTATATAATTTGGTTTTGATTTTTTTTAAAGAGGTTCACAGCTAAGAGTTTGCCTTGAGTCTCAAATGAGACTTGGACTTGGAAACTTGAAAAATGCTGGGACTGCTGAGACTTTGGGGAGGGAATTATTATATTTCCAGTTATACACAAGACAGTTGTATTATGTTAGGCAGAATTATGAACCTGTTGTTGTCTTATTTGGAGACTAACTATGGTTTAAAGAGATGTGTTTTAGTGTGAAGTTGACAAGGGTTGGATTGTGACCATTAATCCTGATATGTCAGTGTCATTGAATTAAGAAACACTTGCCAAATTAGTGAAGCATGCATCTGGGTGTGTCTGGGCAAATCATGAAGGTGAGTCCTGGGGTATTATACGTGAGCCCATTTCTCTCTAGCACTGTTCCCCTGCTCTGCTTCCTAGGCATGAGCTAAGCAGTGTTGCTCCTCTAAGTCTTTATATTGTGATGTCTCTGCCTTGGAACTGATCAATCATAGACTAAATTGATTAACAAATAAAACCTCTCCTCCTTTGCCTCATGAGTACTAGCTACTGTGTCCAGCAATAAGATAACTGTTGAGGGACCGGGGAGATGGCTCAGGAGGATAAGTGCTTGACTGGCAAACACAAGGATCTGAGTTCAATCCTCAGTTCTACCACAAAAAAAAAAAAAAAAAAAAGATAACTGTTGAACATAAACCAGGACCCTGGCCTGGAATTCTCAGCTGCAGGGCAGGAAATTCTCCTTTGAGAGAGTCAATTTACCTCTAATTATCAAGAAGACAAAAGATAAGGATAGTTTCTTCATCATACTCTCAGTTGTTTTTCACTCTTGCTTTCTACAAGGCTTTAAAACCCAACCGCTGACAGAACTGTCCCCTGGGTGTGCGGTGTGCCTCAAAGTGCTGCCAAGTACCACGCGCCCTCACACACTCTCCTCAGCTTGGAGTGCGTGCACCCTCGTCCCCATTTACATGTTTGAGAGTCTTTCAGGAGCCTGTTCCCATCTCACCAATCTTCCAAGGAGCTCCATGTGCTGTAAGAGCTTTAAAACCAGGATCACAGGCCGGGGATAGAGCTCAGTGGCAAAGCGTCTACCTGGCAAGCACAGGTCCCTGAGTTCCATTCCTGGTACCACAAAACATAACCAAGATCAGGTTGGAAAGCTTTGATTGTACATGCTGACGAATGAGGAAATGGCGGCCTAGCACAAGGTGTGTTACGATTTTGATAGGTGCCTTACAAAAGGCTATGTGTTGAAGGCTTGGGGCCAACCTATGGCACAACTGGGAGGTGCTGGAAACTTTAAGAGGTGAGACCCAGTGGAAGGAAGTAGGTCAGTGGGGTTGTACCCTTGAAGGGATATGGGGGACCCCAGAGATTCTTTTCTCTTTTCATCTCTTGGCTACCCTGAAGTGAGCTGTTTTGCTCCCCACTATGTTGTGCCTCATCACAGACCCAAAAACTACAGAGCCACAAGACTATGGATTGAAGCATCTGAAACCATGAGCCCAAACAAACCTTTCCTCCTTGATTATCTCCTGTGTTTTGTCACAGTGATGAAAGGTAACACAGTGCCCTAAGTCACATGGGGTGATGATGAAAGAAATAATTCTCCATCAAGTGCTTGTTGTTCCACAGGAGAAGCACAGAGCAAGGCTCCATGCAAGTTTGCCACGGTGACACAGACTCTCCTCACAGAGCTGTGAGGTCACCTCTCACTCTTTCTAGGGTTGGCTGTTTCAGAGCAGCACTGTAGCATCCCTCAGAAGTTCAGGGCTCGGCATTTCCTTCCAGGTGGCTTGCTTCTCTCCAAGGGAAGCCTTGTGTCGTCTCCAGAGGACACAGCCCATCTGCAGGCAGGAGGTGACCACACTGTGAAGGTGCACACCTTCCACATGCCAGACAGGAGCTGAGCTGAGTGTCTCCTCTGAAATCTCCTCCTGGCAGGGCTTGGTTATTTATGCCTGTTTTCCAAATGAGGAGACACTCAGGAACAAAGAGGCAAGATTCCTGCTCTGCCTCCATCCAGGACCATGAGGGTCAAAAGGGAAACAGACGAGTGGATCTGATGAGAAGCAGGGAGAAAGCCCTCTCACCTGCACCTCCACAGCCAGGGTCTGGCTTCTCAACCTCTCAGTGTCCTTGCAGGCATAGTGGCTGGCCACATCTACCTCTTTCTTGGTAGGTGCCTAATGTCTTCAGCAATTCAATGACTGCTCTTAAGAGGCCTTAAACTGGTGGCCCAGTGCAGAGTGGCCCTAGTAGTGTTCTCCTTGGCACACATGTATTTCTGTTTTGTTT
The DNA here is from genome assembly GCF_000260255.1 of Octodon degus. Classification (NCBI taxonomy): domain Eukaryota; kingdom Metazoa; phylum Chordata; class Mammalia; order Rodentia; family Octodontidae; genus Octodon; species Octodon degus. The sequence continues at coordinate 1,513,809 of NW_004524749.1, forward strand.
TTCAAATTAAACTCTAATTACCAGAGCTAACAATTGGGATGCTTTACATGAAATTCTGCATTTCCTCCTCTTGAAAAAATTGGAAAATTGGCCAATCAGGTCTGCCTTCCAGTAGGGCAACAAGGGATTGGGGCTGGGTTGCATGTGTCCCCTGGATGAGTATTTACTGCCCTGCCACCACAGCCAGCCCCTCTTCTGAAGCCCTTCAGTGCTTACCCAGCCTGCACCTGATGTCCCTGCCTCTGTGGCTTCTGCTGTAAACTCTCAGGCATTTCCCAACAGACACACATCAAGCACCTACTAGAGATACAAGCTGCATGTACAGAAGGAGAGGAGGCAGAACACCGCCTCCCACTGATGCCATCAGAACCTTGGTGGCTGGATGGGGGCAGCTAATGGTCACATGTCAATGGGCCAATCATCTGAAAAAGTTTTCTGTATTATGTCTTTATTTTGTATTTGGAATTTTTAAAAAGTTCTACTGCAATATCACTAGTGACGAGAGTGGAACAGCTACTCCGCTCACTATGTTTTATCTACTTAGCCAAGGTCCTCAGGACGATCCCATGCAACTTCGCAGAGGTCACAGACACAGGAGAAGAGCGGTCTCTTATTCAGTCTGTGAAGTCAGGCCCAGGAAGATGGCCCAGCCAGTCGCACTGTCCCAGGAGGCTGAGTCAGGTGGACCACAAGCCAGCAGCTCCTCCTGGCCTCTGAGCTTCAGACTCTGTCTGGCCTGGGAGACAGTGGGAGGGTGGGACCAGAAAGGTCGCGGGGGCGAAATCAGGAAGGTCGCAGGGGCTGTGCCCAGCAGCAGCCTTTCTCTGTGCCACCTCACAGAGGTCCTGGTTCCAAGGTCGCAGGACGGGGCCCTGCTGGGACCTTGGAGATTGCAATTGCGGGGTGGGGGGTGGGAGTGGAGAAAGGAGAGGCTGGGGCTGGGTGGAGCTCACGACTGGGCCTGGCGTTAAAAGGAAGAGCGGCCAGGGCAGGTGTAAATTATGCACAGCTATTTCTGGAAGCTTCTTAGATTTCTCAAGAGAGAGAAATTAATTTGCCTGTTTGGGCAAATAACACCAATTTTTTTCCCTCCTGCTTAAGGTCATTTTGTTAAAATAAAATTGATTAACGTTCTCTTTAAAGTTTAAGTAGAAACTGCTCAAACATATTTTTATGCACAGAAGCACGGTTTGCGCTTTTCAGTAATTAATAACTCCACAAATAACACCGCGTGAGCAGCCCGGGGCGGGGGGCGGGGCCGCACTGAGTCGGCCAATCAGGGCCCAGGGCCGAGAGGGGGCGGGCCGAGCTGCGGCTCCATCCCCAGCCCCGCCTCCGGCCGGCCGGGTGGGGGGCAGGTGTCCAACCCGCACAGGTCTCTCCTGATAAAGACCAGGGGGGCCAACCCGGAGCAGCTGGAGGTGAGAGGAGCCCGAGCCCACTTTCTTGTGAGCTCTGCTGAGTTGCTCGTCAGGGCTGGGAGCAGGGCTCCGAAGCAGTTAGAAACAGCGCTGGGCTCTTGCTTGGGTCCTCTGCCTCGGGGGTCCCTCGTCCGTTTCAGAGGAGCCCACCTGATGTGTCCGCGAGTGGAATAAGTGAGTCAACACGTGGTGTTTCCAATAATGGCAGGTACAGGGTGAGTGCTCGGACGCTATTTCGCGTCACTCCTCCTCGCTTTCAGTTTTACAACTGTATTTATTCCCGTTCATCATCAAAGCACTGAGGCTCAGAGGAATCAAGGGCCTTAGTTTCGGTCACGTGGGGGCCGAGCTCGGGTCAGAACCCAGATCTGCGTGCTGCACAGTTTAGGCCCCGAGATGTCACCACGGCCGCGCTGACCCTGCCCACTCCTCGTCTTCTGCCCGCAGTAAGCTGCCTGCTCCAGGTTCTGTGCAAGATACTGGGTACCCTGGCACTTGCTAAGGGGGAGGCTGTGCCTTAGCTCTGGTCGTGCAGGGCCAGGGCGGGGCCCGGAGGCCTCTGCTGAGATCTGGCTTGGTTACCGACCCCACTGAAGGTGATGACTATTCACTGTGCCTGACTTCTAAATAACCGTGAGGAAGAAGAGCCCCAGGACCTGGGATGGTCATGGAAGTGAGAAATAAATTGTGCTGAGCGTCCTGCCTGATGAAACAGTTCCAAAGAGGTATAAAGGGAGAGACTCACACCCAAGTCTTCCCAGAGAGCTTGTCATCAAAGCACTTGACCCAGCCTCTGAGGTCTGAGTAGCTTTCCTAAGGGATGAATGGGGTATGGGTGTGTGAATAAGATACTGTCTTAGGAGACAAAATTCAAGCAAATGCTAAGAAGGGGCTTAGAATATTACTTTCATACCATATTTTTGAAAAATAAATCTTTTTGAAAACTGGAAATTGCAGAACAACCCATGATGAACAAAATGGCAAATTTTAAAATAGCAAATTAAGTAGCAGCTTTATTAAGTATCAGCACATCCTAATCCCCAGCCCCAGTCCACTAAAACTGTAAGGAACGGTGAGCCAGCCTGCACACTGTAATCTCCTAATTTGATTTTTAAAAACCTATTTATTTATTTATTGTTTTTGTATCTTCCTAGGCAGTAGTGGCACACACCTGTCACCCCAGCTACCTGGGAGACTGAAACAGGAAAATCATAACTTTGAAGCCAGCTGGGGGAACTCAGGCAGATCCTGACTCAAAATTTATAAATTAATAAATAGAGCTGGAGAGACAGCTCAGCGGTCTATGTGCCCACCTGGCAAGCTCAAGGGCCTCAGTTCAATCCCTGGTACTGCATGCCGTGCTGGCCACCTAGACTGGATGTGATGGCACATGCCTGTAATCCCAGCCCTGGGAAGGCTGAGACAGGAGGATCACTACGAGTTCCAGCTGCATAGTGAGACCCTGCACCAAATAAATTAAAAGATTTTTAAAAATTAATACACAAAGAGTTGGTGTTGCAGCTTGGTGGTAGAGCACTTGTTTAGCTGGTACAAGTCCTGGTTTCCATCCCCAGCACTACTAAAAATAAAGTTTTTCTCATCTTGATTACAGAGCATTTGGTGCCCCTTATTTTGCTCCTGAGGTAAAGGCTTCATTAGGCCACCTTCAGTCACGGCCCCAAGAAGGGGATAGCTGAGCTGCATCTCCCAGGAGGTGTTAACTAGGTACACAAGGAAGGAAACTGCTTCCAGCAAAAGCAGACAGCAGAGAAGGTGTGAAAAGAGAGACAGCCACAGATCCGTGCTCAAGTGAGCTACAGGGTTCTCTGACAGAGACCTAGCATGGAAGAGCAGCAAACAATCAGTGTGTGGAAGCGTTGCAAGTTTTCTCTCCTCCTCTGACACCCAGAGTGCCATGCAGTGTTTGTGATCCCTGGTCATTCAGATGGCAAGCCTGTGTGAGCCGTTCAGCCGAGGTGCACACGAGTACCCTGTGAACTTGCTTCAACAGGCAGTGGGCGCTTGGGAGACGTGTCCTTCTGGAGCACCTGCCTTCTTCAAAGGCAAGCTCCCACCTATGCCAAGGAATATGTAACCCAAGTGCTAATCGTGGAAGAGAGCCAGAAGTTACGATCAGTGGGATAATCCAGTTACCTTGTGGTTTCAAATGCATTTCCAGATATAGCTTCAGCCATAACATTCACTTTCCAGTCATCAGGATGATTAATTCATTGTTTTAAGGGAGCATTTTTAGAATTTTCATAGGCTGCCTCTGGTTATAGCTCTTTGATAGAACAAACATGGCTATATCTAACTTCTAGGAAGGACAGGCTATCCATTCAGTTCCCTTCTCTCCAAGGTAACACATCTTCAACTAAATCAGTTACTTTATTAAGGTAAAGGAAGAATATCAACAGTCTTTCTTCCATAGCCCAGTGTCATCATGGTTATAATAAAAACAAGGAGGAAGTTAGACACCTGAGGCTGATAGGCAAGACACCCAAATGATAGCTTTAAATTTGTCCTGAACTGTGTAATTTTGGAAAAGCCTTTCACTTCTCTGGGCTTATACTAAGCCACTTAAAACTGAAGTACAGAATCATCAGGATCTCTAAAGACACCACAGCTCATTTCCAGCCCAGAGCCTTCCCCGTGCTATCCCCTCACTGCCTTCTGCCTGCCTAGTTCCTTTCATGCTCCTGGTCTCAAGTCACTTCCTCTGCAAGGCCATCTTTTGTGCCCCCGGCCATAACACCTGGGTCCCCTGACTGATCACACAGTGCTGGCTTCCCTATCACAGCACTGCGACCATGGGTCCCTATGTATTTGTTGGTTGGCTTGCTTGTTAAGTGGTCATCATGTGACTCTGAACCCTAGAAGAATAGATGTCATAGCCATGTGCTCATTCTTGTCCCCAGCACCTCACACAGGTCCTGACATAGAAGAGTGGCTCTCAGTAGGTGTCTGGTGGGTGGATGAATGGATGGGTCCAATGCCAAAGCACTCACTCTCCACATTAGGAAAGCAGATGGAAAGTTCAGTATTGAACATTGTGTAGCTTAAATGGATCGCTCTCCCTGGTCAGAACTAGAAAATTCTTCCCATGGCAGGTTCTCCATGGAACCAAAACTCTTATTGCCTGCTTCTGGAAACTCCAGGCAAGTGTCCAAGGACAAGAACCCCTAGCCCAGGGCTCCTGGTGCATTTCCCAGCCCAGGTAAAATTCCTCTACCCACAGAGCTACTTAAAACTGATAATTCAAGCTGGGCGTGGTGGTGCACACCTGTGATCCCAGCACTCAGGAGACTGAGGCAGGAGGATTGTTGCTAGTTCTAGAAGAGCCTGGGCTACAAAGTGAGCTCAAGGCCCACCTGAACTGCATAGAGAGACCCTGTCTCAAAAAGATCAAACAAACAAACAAAACACTGACAATTCAAGCATCCCAAGGCAGCCGCTTTGGACCACAGGCTCATAGTCACCTTCTCTGTGCCCCACAGCCAAGTCCAAACTACCAGTGGCTGATTTCTTTACTCCTCCAGGCTGGAAGGAGTCTCCTCCTGTGTCTGAGGTTGGACTTCACTGTCCTCATGGTGACAACCATGCCACTCTGTGTTCTCAAGACTGGGCATCATCTCACACAAACCTCCCAGTGATCCCCAAGGTCCCTTGGAGCTGAGTGGCACTCAGCTCATCCCAGCTCCAAGTCATCTGCCTGGAAGGGAAGTGGAAGTCCCCAGAGCCCTGATTTAGAACAGGGCACTCCTGCCTCACCCCACCCCAGTGACAGTGAATAATGTGAGTCCCAGTAAGGGCCTCTGTGTCCCCCCTACCATCCCCCTCCTACATGAAGTCACCAGGGGCTCAGCCAAGTGGCAGGGCCAGACAGCCAGAGAACAATGGGGCTGGGGTGAGGGGGAGTCGGTGGGGTTCCCTGGCTGCCTTGTCATTGCCATAAACCTCATTACCTCCCAGTCCCCTAGGCCGCCTCTCTCCTTACCCAAGGCAGCAGCCAGCTTCGCTGCTGATTCCCACTCGGCGTGAAAAGCTCTTAAACCCCCCGCTGTATTTTTAATGGGGGCAGTGACTAATTTAGCCCTACGCCACCAACCGTCAAATCAAATCTTCTACTGGTACTTACTGAGGGCTCACCTGGGCTCCATGGGGCTTGGGATAAATCTGGATCTGGGGACTGCTGGAGATAGTGATGTGGCAAGCCCAGGGCCATGCTGGACCCTTGGACAGTCTAGGCACTGTCCGCAGGACAGCCTGGCTGTGGGCATGAGGCAGCCTAACCCATCACAGCCGTGGCTGGGCACACTGAATGCTGATGAAGACCCTCGGATCTTTCCCCACAGCAGCCCATTCTCCCTCTGGGAGGCTGGAGATTGGAATTTACCATCTTTAGCTTCCAGAAGGCGGGAACCCTGAATTCTAAGGGTGACCACGTTAAGGGGCACTGGCTAGGGCAGCATTGTGATTCACAGGTCAGAGCACTCTTTGAAAAACCAGAAAGTCCTGCCAGGTGTGGGAATGGCCACTAAGGTGGCAGAAAAGGGGACTCTTACAGGTCATCAGAAGCCCCTTGATCCGGGAGCCTTCTAGACGGTGGGTATAATTGCTCCAAATTCCATGCTCGTGACTTTGCATTACATTATAATTAGGTGGTCTGCCTGCCTGTTTCATTTCCGCTCTGCAGAGGGTAATAACCAATTTCCTTGCCCCTTGTGAAAAGTTAGCAAGGGAGGGTTTCCTCTGTGCAGGTTCTGGCCTCTGATTGGTGAGTCAGCCAAGCATTCCACATGAGGAGGTGTGGAAGGTGACAGGAAGGACCCCAGAGACTACAGCTGCAGGGTGGGCCTGTGGAGTGCTAGGGAGCAAGCCTAGCACAAGGTCGCCAAGCACAAGGAAACATGGATTCTCTGGGCTTGCCAGGCAGTGGGCCTCTGGAGCACCGAGTGAGTCCTGACCACAGGTCACTGATGGCAATCTACTGCTCCCACGTGGCTCCACTGGGCACTCAGCTCTGACCCTCATGGCCAAGGAGCAGCTCCTCACCACTAATGTCTCTCTGTGCCTTGGGCAAAATTAGAAGCCACATGCTACCCTGGCAAGGCAAGGGTTAACCACTTGCCTGGCTGCACCCAGCAGTTGGGAAAGCCCTCTGGAGGGTGCAAAGCAAGGAATCAGGAGGGCTGAGTCCAACCCGTGGTGTGCAGGCTGGGTACACTGCTATGGCCCTGGGCCTCAGTTTCCCCCAGAGAGAAATAAGAAGGCCGAAGTGTTTCTTTTTTGGTTTATGGATTCTTTCCCTTCTGATTGCAGTGGCCACTGCCATTTCATCTAGTTTCTGTGGGTTAGGTCACAAGCTTCTGTCCCCAAAGATGTGGGGCCTATTGTATACAGTCCCTGGGGGAATGGGGGAGCCACAGGAACTCGCCTGGGAACACATCTTCTGTTGGCACCCCCCTGTGGCCCCTGGCTGGGGAGGAGAGAACCAGGCAACCGGATGCTAATCGCACGGATTCCCTTTATTGAACTGAACTAGTTACTGCAGTCAGATTAAGTCACATTTAAAAGCAGACCATCCAGTTGCACTGAAACCGATTATATTCATTACATAGTTTTAATCACTGTCCGGTGAACTGGCAAATCCAATCAAAGCATTAGTCTTTAATTAAAAAATTAAAAGGAAATATTCAGACAATAGCCAAGCAATCACATCACGATGCACAATTACCTAGAACTGCAATTAAAAAGTAGTTAACCAAAGGGGGGGAAAGAAAAACAAGAAAAAAAAAGAAGCAAAGAAAAAAAATCACACTAATCCTTTTTTTAAAAACTATCAATATAATACATGAAGGAACAAAGGACAATAGCCTCAAAAAGCAGGTTTCTCTAACACTAGAAATGTAGTCTGCGGCGGAAACTCTAAAAGCACACTAGCTGTAGCAGGACAATAAAAAATACTGAGCATGGAATACTTTTAATCTCTGCCATTAATATTCATTTCCAGCTGCTTATAATAGCAGCGCCTCATGGCCAAATCATTAGAGTTTTACATCTGGGTTGCAAATGACACTTTGATTGGATGTAATGTTCAAATGGCCCTCCCCACGGCGTCTCCGGCAAGCTTTCTGCGGAGAGGTGTCCTGTCGAGCGGTCCCTCACTGTGCGTGCTGGCTCATGGTGTGGTTCTGCAAAGGGAAGAAAGGAGACACGCATGAGGGCCGAGGGACAGAGAGCACGCCCGCCCCTCCCACCCCGTGTGCGGACTCCAGAGCTGCAGAGAAGCGTCGCGATTATCACAAAACAAAATGCAACAAGGAGAAGGTGCTCAGGGACGCAGCTGCCAAGACGCCACATTGATTCGGGACTTGGGGATTGGTTCCTGTTGCTGCCAACCTGGTCTCCCTATACAGTTTTTTTTTAAAGACCATTCAGGTGTTACCACGGGGACGCTAGGTGGAGGGAAAGGGGAGATGCTGAGGAGGCGGCGGGAATGACAAACATCTCCCTTCCGCTCCCTGACAAGGAGGAAACTGTGGGCTGCCTGCAGGCTGCCCCCAACATCCCTCTCAGTCCTCCCTGTCGCTCCCTGAGCTCAGTGGAGGAGACAGCAGATGTGCCACACAGCTCTCTGGCCAAGAAACACCCGAGTGGGCACAGACGTGTGGGGGCACTGGGCAACCCAGGCAGGGGACACGTCATCCCACAGGAAGGGAGCTGGAGGGAGCCTGCCCACGTGGTCACATGAGCACCGCGGACCAGTTGGGCTGAAACCGGCTGGGAATCGGGGGCCCAGGTGGGACTCTGCGGCCAAACACTTCCCTCGCGCCACAGCCCGCGGCGTGTCCTCCCTCCTGCCAGCCTGAGCTGCGGGCCGCAATGTTGATCTGTTGGAAGGAGCCAGCTGCCCGCGGCTGGGGGTGGGATTTGGACTCCTAGAGACCAGTCTTTTTGTTTCTTTTCAGTGGTCCGTGTTGCAAATTCAGACCAATTTCATTAAAGCCTCAGGAGGTACTGCACCTCGTGACACCTGCAGAAAGAAGCAAACTCCACCAGGGGAAGGGTAGCCCTGCGTGGGGCAGCACAGGATCGCTGATCTCAAAAGCAGCTCCTTACGGATGCTCCCGGCTGTATACCGCAGTTGGTGGATCCTAGGGACACGCCACAGACCAGGGGCCGTGGCCTGTGGCTCTGTTGCTGACCACCAGGGGGCAGAAGAGGCACTGCGTCTTTCTCCTGGGCTCTGGGTCTGGTGGTGAGGTCCACCAGAGGATGCCCAGTGTTCCTGCTGGAGGCCCAGGGCCCAGGGTTGAGATGAGACAGTGCTCACTTCTACACAGAGAGCCCCATGGCAGCCACTTTTCTGGTCTCTGTCACCAACCCCTCCGCAAGCTCACAGCACAGAGTACCAAGTGTGGCTATCCTCCTGCGGACCCCTGAGTGGGCTGCAAAGCTGATACTTGGCAGGCATGGATGCTGTGTGCCATTGCAGGCCACGGCCTTGAGTCCTCACAGCAGCCTCACAGGGCTGCGACACCATAGGCCAAAAACACTCCGGCTATGGGAGATTAGATGGCCAACTCAAGGTCAGCCAGTTAGAAAGCCGGAGGGCTGAACCAGGCAACTGGAATCCAGTGCCCTCCACCCAAGGGCACCACCACCTATGGATCAGTGCACCCCACACCAGACACCAGCCCAGCATGGCCTGGCACATCCCTCGGGAGTGTCATGGACACAAGACAGGTTTTTTGAAGCCATAAATGGGATTCAGGCGGTTTCCATAGGAACCCCCAACCTCTAGCCAAGGTGCCTCTCCCATACTTGCTGGGGACAGCCTGCCAGTTCAGTGGGGAGCCGACCCCACTGTGAGTAGACAGTCCTGGCTCTGTGCCTCCGCTGTCTCAGCTCTAGTTCCTCCCTCCTCTCTCCTGATCAAGCTGCTCTGAGTCCTCCGGGCACACACATGCCCGAGGAATGCCTGATCCCTGCTCACACATCTGTGCTCCTTTCCTAGGCTGGGTGGAAGCAGGCCTGGCCACACCCTGTCCTGCCTGGACCTCTGGGGCTCTCACTTCCCCACCTGCCGACAGCCTGCCACCATGTGTGGTCAGGTCCTGCTTTGTCATGGGAGTCTGTGGAGGAGGAAGAGAAGGGGAGTTAGGAACTCAGGCGCATGTTCATCTCTCCCTGGTCTCCAGGTATGTTCACTAGGGCCTGACACAAAAAGTAGAAAGCCAATGGGTTTGTAATAGCTCTGTGGTAGGGTAACAGGTGAAGGATGAAGCTGGGCGGACAGCACAGCCCTCCAAGTGGAAAGGGCAGCGCAGATGGGCACAGAAGGCTGGGGTAGTGTAGACAGAGCAGCCTGAATGTCTACCAGACGGGTCATTAACTCCTCAAAGTTCAAGGATCACGCTTCCCCAACACAAGGATGATGAAGCAGCCCCAGGTCAGGGCACCATGAGCAGGCCCATGTAGCACGCATCGTCCACACTGGCTCCCCAGGGAACACCTGATGTACAAATCCCAGGGGCAGAAAACTCATACCTCGGTTAAGAACACATGAGAACAAATGCCACTTCTCAGGTGAAAATAGCAATGGACTTTCTCTCTTAAAGAGCGATAGCAAGTGGTTCTTAGGATAGATTCCAGAAAAAACTTCCTCCAAGATGGGCTGGGACAGAAGGGTAAAAACTTCCCCGAAGTTTTATTACAGGAACTAAAGCCCAAGATGTCACAGCAGATGGAAATGTCAGAACTTGCTGCCCCAGTGGACCAGGCACTACAGTTCTTCCTGCACTGTGTTAAGTGCCTGCCCTGTGCTGGGCACAATGTGGCACACAACAAGACTCCAGCTGGGCCCCCTGGAGGGCCCGAGGAGGTGGGAATGCAGCTCGCCAGTGTCTGTGGATTAATGGTGCAGGTGGCAGCTCAGGTGGGGAGGGTGTCGTGGCTACAGTGTGTGTGCATGTTTTCCGGGGATCCTCAGGGGAAAGCCCTCTGCCCAGGAGGGTGTCAGCCCTTGCACACAGACCGCTGTTAGCCAAACACCTGTGTGTGCTGAGCAGTGCCAGCCAGCCCTGCCGATTGACACAGCTCAGAAACCCCCAAATGACCCAGAGGCACCTCCAGAGGCCGAGAGGAACGGTGCAGTCCCGGGGTGCTTCATGAAGTCTTCTTAAGAGTTCCTTCCGCCCGGCACAGACCTCACAAGGGCATCTGGCTTAGCGTCTATTTCTCTGTTTATGCCTGTGCTATATTTAGCCTCTTTAGAGAGGAAGAAAATCGTTTCTTAAAGACATTACCAACCCCACAGATGAACACTTCCCAGCATCATAAAGCCCAGGTGAGGCAGAGAGCGGGAGGACCAGGAGGAGCCTGGATGGGATGCCTGGCATCTGCATGGCCTCTCTGCCTGCCAGGGAGACACAGGTGTGGGGCCGAGAAGCAGGTGAAAAAAATAAAATGGGAGAGCGGGAGGGGGCTGGTGGCAGAGGTTCCGGCCGCCATCCATCCCTCGGCAGCCCTGGCATGTGTTCCTGGATGGGGTTTTTGGTCGTCTGGTTCAGGTAACTGCATGGTGCTCAGGGGGCACTAATTACTGATGAGCAAGGAGGTGGGCATAGAAATCTGCATGGTGCCAGCCTCCAGGGCAGGCCTTGCTGGGGTCTTGGTGGGAATTCTGAGACTCAAGAGCTGCCTTAGCCACCCTCGGCCTCTCAAGGGATAAAGGCCAGAATTCATTTACCTGTCATTCATTCATTCACCCAGCAAATCTGTACTGACTCCCTGCTAGGCAACGGCCATGCACTGGCTTTTGGGAATTCAGCGGCAAAATGTTCCCAATGCTGAGCCCAATTCAAGCAATGCTCAGGATGTGGCCCATCTCAGCCTGCAAAGGTTTACTGTCTGCCAGTGGCCACCCAGGGCAGGGGCCAGCACCCTGGGCACTTGCTGAGGGCCAGAGCAGGTGCTAGGCTTCACAGGCATTTCGTTGTTGGAGTGGCAGTTGACATATGTGAGAGAGACTGTGTCAGGGTGTGGAGAGGACAGACAGTGTGCCTTTGAGGCCCATGTACCTGGCTGCTGCTGCTGCCGCTCTGTCAGGTGGTCCTCCCCCAGGACAGCCGGTTGCCCTCACCACCCCCCATGCTGCAGGCTAGACCCTCCAGAACCATCAGTCTCTGCATTCCTACCCCTCAGGAAACAGCACAAGTTATCGGGTAAGAAAGGCCAAGGGAGACTGTCGGGGAGGTGATCTCTCTCTCTCTCTCTCTCTCTCTC
>NW_004524749.1:1525619-1618483 GCF_000260255.1 Octodon degus
CAGTTGTTTGCTGAGTTCTCTTCTACTAGACCCATGTGGCACTGGACATCCAGAGGGAAGAAACTCTCATCTTCTCCCAGGAAGGCTGGGGTAGGAGTGCTCATAGACCCATGGGATCCTAGTGGCAGAAAGAATTCAACCCTGGGGGCCAGCCCTGGCTCTGGCCCCTGAGTCCCTACAGCAGATTAAAGTCACAGAAACACCAAGTCTCCTGACCCAGAGCCTCCTAGCCACAGAGCCCACACAGCCTTCACCACGACTTCTGCCCCTCTGCCTCCCCACCTGGCCACTTCACAATGGGCTGCAGCCACACAGCTCCCGTGAATCTGGCTTTACACTGGCCTTTCTCTGGGGTTGGGGTGAGGTTCTTTAGGGCTGCAGCATGGGGCGATTTCACAAGAAGGACCATGGAAAATGAGGACTTCTGCTTGAAGTGCTCCAGGCCGGCCTCCTAGTCACCCTTCGGGATAGCTGGTCAGGACCTGCACCGGGTGTGTGTGGGTATATGCACGTGCGTGAATGTGTGCATGGGAAGACCACGTTCCAGGAAGAATGAGCCACCACCAGGACAGCAGCGGGAGGCGTGAGGACAATGATAATGATCACAACGCCTGTTTATCGCGGGCTCACTGTGTGCCGGGCCCCACTCCTCACACTGCATTAACATGCACTCACCTCAGCTTCTGGGCACCCCACGAATTGAATACTCTGTCATCCCTATTGTACAGACAAGAACACTGAGGCACAGAGGGGCTCGGGCCCTGCTGCTGAGAAAGGCAGCGAGGCGCTGCACCCATGCCGTCTGTCTGCAGAGCCCCCTCTCTGCCGGGCACTGCTCTGCCTATGAAATGTGAAAAGTGCAGCATATGTTGGGGGAACAATGAATAATTCAGCTTGGCAGAAGCACAGGGTATGCGCTATGGAGACAAGCCTGGAAAGAAAGGCGGGGGTCTTATTGATGAGGCTCCATGATGCCAGACAAGGCAGCTTGCCCTTAAATCTGGGCCATGGGGAGCCATCGAAGGTATTTGAGCTGTGGAGTTACACGAGATGCAACACATGGGGAGAGGCTCATGCCTCGAGCCAAAAAGGTGTCTCAGCAGGGCATGCTCTGGGTCTCCCTCTGATCCCATCTCCGGCTCCCTCTGCTCACGGCCTCCCAGTGTATGCTCTGCTGTCTTTCCCTCGGGGAGGGCACACATCTCTGCCTCCCCTTGCTGCTGTGCATCACCTGGGCAGCCCCTCTCTGCTTGTGAGCACTTATTTTTAGAAGCGTTTGACAATCTTCCAAGGGTCTAAGACGAACAGATGGCCTGTCTTAAAGGCTCGTATGTTCGCTGGTTTGCACTTCTGACAAACGGTAAGCGCACTCGAGAGCGTGCCGTAAACAGCGCTGAATGAATACTCTGAGCACAATTGAGCTAATGCACATCATTAAAATTAGGAGTGAGTGACGGCCAAGGCTCCCTCTACATGTCGCCCAGTGACGAAGCCACTCCTGGAGGGGCCCAGGCCATGACGTGGACATTCTCTTCCTCCCCCAGTGACCCCGGGGACTCAGCAGGCCAGAGTCGCCTCATCTACGCTGAGGGTGACATAGGAGATCTGCCCACACAGAGGTGATGCCCATGTTCTGGCACCAGAGGGGGCCAGGGACTCGCTGGCCTGGGACAAAGCCCTGATGTGTCCTGCAAGGTGGAGAGCGAGCGAACAGCAGCTCCTCGGCTGTGAGGATTCGGAGTTTTCCGGTCTCTGCCTCCCAGACAGTGAGACAGCCTGTCGTCTGCCACTTGGAGCAGCAGGAAGTGAGCGTCGCAGCTCAGCCAGGGAAGTCAGCTCTCCGGTGGCAGCCTGAAAGCATTCAGGGAGACCCCAACTTCCAGGAAGCAAAGACATGGGGGGCAGGTTGATGAGCAGGAGCAGAGTACAGATCCAAGAGCCATGGGGGTGGGGGGCACAGGAGGAGCAGCTGCCCCCCGTTGGCCTCTGGCCAGGCTCTTTGGCTAGTTTCTCCAAAGATGATGAGGTGCCTGTGCAGGCAGCCCAGGGCAGAGAGGGGAGTGCTCCTTTCTCTCACCTGCCCCCCGGACACAAAGGACCAAAGCACGTGGCCCGGTTGGCAACCAGTTCCACGTCAGGGAAACATCTTACCTCCTACAAAAAGGTGGGAGAAAATGTTATTGTGAAAATAGAGTCTGATAAACTTCTAAGGGTGCACGCTCCATCCTCCTGCACTTTGAAATAAACCCACTGGACAGCAGATCCCCAGAAGCAAAGAGAAGCCTTGATTAGGAGCCTAGTCTGCAAAGGTTCCTACACAGAGTCACCCAACAAAACACAGAAACCAATGTCACCTGCCCTGGGGATGTCTGCATGTGAACTGGCCACTTAGTCTCTGTGTAAGTGGAGAGTTGGGGAAGGGCAGGACTTCTGCTGTGGCAAGGGGCGCAGCTGTGACAAGCAGAAGGAGGGGTGATGTCCTGGCCTCTAGCAGACTTGCCATTTGGAGGCCAGCCCGTGGCACCTGACCCTGAACCCTGAGTTAACTTGACTGCTGCTGCGCTTGCTGCTTCTCCAGAGGCGTGGGGGTCCCGCGGGGCCAGGCCCCTGAGGGATGTGTGCCTAGCAGACTCAGGACTGGAGCTCCAGGGTTCCAGCAACGGATGACCAGGAGTATGTGGATGCTTACCGGGCCGCTCCCGAGCAGAACTTCTGCACCAACCCGATCCACCTCATGTGTCGCTGTGGAGTCACTTCAGATCGAAGCAGCCAGGTACTACCTGGACCCAGGCCAAAAGTCATCCCAAATAGGGATTGATGCATGGCTGCCTGTTCTCGAAGAGCACGAGGCAGAGGGATACAGTTCCCACAGGGTCAGGAGCAATCCGACCCACCGCAAAGCCTGGAGGTGAGCCCTAGGCAGAATGGCGTGAAGCAGTGTGGGGCTTAGGAAGGAGTGGTGATACAGGCCTGTGACTCCAGCACTGAGGCTGAGGCAGGAGGACTGCAAGTTCACCTTCCACTTTGGCAACTTCATGGGAGGCATCCCCCCCAAAAAATAAATAAATAAATAAATAAATAAATAAATAAATAAGTAAAAAGGGCTCAGTGCAAAGGTCCCTGGGTTCGATCTCCAGCAAGGTGGTGTGGGCTGTGGGAAATCGGGTTCCAAGATCAAGCCAGGGACTCCTCTTCTCACAGGGAGGCAGATCTGCCACTCTCATCTCAAGTCCCACATAATACACATGGACCACTTTGGAAAGACCCAAGCGGCCTATTGCCAGGGGTGCCAGACTCTCAAGAAATTGTCGGGGAGAGAAGATGAGTTCTGGGAGACCCACTTGTAGCAGGCAAGACTTCTCCAACCTCTCGTGTGTCTGGACCAGGCTTGGAGGCCTTGGCGTTATTGGGACTATGAGTGTGGCCCAGGCCTATACAAGGCAATAAGTCCACATGCGCGCGCTTGTGTGTGTGTGTGTGTGTGTGTGTGTGTGTACACACACACGTGTGCACGGGGGAGGGTGTGCAGGCAGCAATTTCAAGAACTCTGTGGGAAATGCCCATAAGCCCCAAGCCATGACTGCCTCTTAGGTCTGTGAGCTAGCGGTGGCCCAGGGTCTAGTTTGGCAGAAAGTGTCCTTTAGACATAGTGGCACATGGCTATAATACTCCTCGTGCACATATTCCTCCTCTGCTCTGGGAGGCCAAGGCAGGACTGCAAGTTCCAGTCAGGCCTAGCAAGTTAGCAATGTGGCAAGACCTTGTCTCAAAATCCAAAAAGTGTGTGTGTATGTGGTGTGTGTGTGTGTGCGTGCGTGCGTGTGTGTGTGTGTGTGTGTGTGTGTAATAGAAGTCCCTGGGTTCAATCCCCAGTACTTCTTTGGTGTTTGAAGCACTATATACCTGTCAATCAAAACGAGCCTGCAGGTTGAACCTGCTTGAAACCTCTGGTATTTCTAAGGGCTCCAAGGTTCCCCAAATATCTCCCCTGTGCTACCCAGGCAGGGATCCTAGGCAAGGTGGAGGTGGGGAAGAATTCCCTTAGGTGGCAGATGGGCTCAGTATTACTCAGGGTTCTCCTTCTAAAGGAAGGGGACAAGGGACAGTGAAGCTCGGAAGAAAAGATAAAGGGCAGGAAGCGAAGGTCAGGACCACTGGCAAGCCTGTGTGTTCCCAGGGTGCACCTGGGGTCTGAATAGGAGATAACCTCCTCCTGCTTTTCCAGTCAGAGCTTGGATGGCTGTCTCAGAGGTCAGCACCATCTGCCATACTACCTCACACTCCCACATGCACACATGCACACACCACACGTGTCACCCCCACACATGCACCCGGCCTTCAGAGGACTTCAATGCCCTCTCCTCCATCTCCTGTGGGGGAGAAGGAGGGAGCCGTGTATTATGCGCTCACCCTGTTGGAGTGTTTAAGAAAGCAACATATGAGGCAGGACTTCTCTGTACCAACATGCACACGCATTGACAACCCACAATTACACCCCCCATACCCTTGTCTGTCCCTCAATTGCACGCGCGCGCGCACACACACACACACGTGCACTCACACACTCGCACAGACACCTCATATTTCACATACAATATATACTGTAATGCCCCCCAAAACTCTTGGATACCCCACACTCACACATACACAACTCACTGATACTCCACTATCAAACCTACATACCCTCATGAATACCTCTCAGTTACATACTTTACCACATACTCCCTGATATAATCATACACAACTCATGCACTATGCTCCCCTCCAACACACTCATGGATACCACACACGCATACACATACACTCTCCCCACTCCTGCTACCCCACAACCACACACACATACATTGATACAACATAATGACAGACCCATACATACTTACAGATACCCCACAATCACACACACACACAATCACTCACATACCTTCCATACACACTGATACCCCTGTCACACCCACACATACTCACGGACATGCCACACTCACAAACACCCCATATCCACTGATACACAATCATACTCCCACATCACACTCATGGATACCCTGCAATCACACCCGCACCTTTGTACACACTCAGGAACACTCTTCAATCACATGTCCAAACTCACACAACCCTTACTATGTGTGGGCATCACGCCCACTTTATCACTGGGAGCTTTGTCACTCCCAGTGATAAAGCTGGGAGAGGCCCAGGGGCTCATGGGCATCAGCGCATCATGGGTACTGCTGCTCCTGTATCTGGCCTTCCCAGCCTGTGCAGCTACCTGCCCCAGCCCCACACATTTGGTGACCCTCCACCAGCCCCCAGGTGCCAAGGACATGGAGACATTCTAAAGCCCCCTTCCTGGTAAAGGGAAGCTGAGCACACAAAGCACTTCTGAGGAACCTGGTCACTGTCATTAAAAGAAGCAGGGCTACAGGGGATCTCTGCTTAAGCTCCAGTGGTCCCAACCACACCAGAGGAAATCGAGACCCCCCGACCAGGCCAGATGGTTCTCTTTGCTCAGGTGTTTGCTGGCCCAGCCTGTACATCTTTTCCAGGTCCTTTAATGCCAAGCCCCTCTGCTCAGCCCCCAGAGGGCTTCCCAATGCACAGTGCTCCTCTGCCCAGGCTTTTCCAGGACTCTTCCTCCTTGGGCACCTACCCTGTGGCTGCCTGTAAACCAGGGGCAAAGCAAACCCCCCACTCCCTGGCTTAGGAAGCTGCAGCCACTGCCCTGGCACATGTTGGACTTTTTCTTAATAGTGGAAGAGAACTTTGAGGACATTAGGTTAGCTGAAATAAGCCAGTCAGGGAAGGACAAATACTGTCTGGCTTCTCTTCCATAAGTGCTTAGGACAGTCAAATTGAGAGTGTTAGGAAGCTGGATGGTGGCTGCCTGGGCCTGGGAGGAGAGGACTGGGGAGTAGGAACTGAAGGAGCAGAGCTGCAGTTTGGTAAGATGAAGAAGTCCTAAAGGTAAAATGATAATGGATGCACAATATGAATGTACTTAATTTCATGGAACTGTACTCTTCTAAACCATTAAGATGGGAAATGCCATCACCAATCAAAACAAAGTGGGAGGAACCTGCAGGGTAAGCAGGACAGGTTAGAGAGAAAAGAGGCTGCCTTCTGCACCAACAGCCAAGGCTCAGGCCCTTCCTGGGTGGCCACCCTCACACCTCTATCTCCAGGGTTGGAAGAGGCATAGGTGTGAGTACAAGGGATCTACAGCATCCAGGGGACACGATGCCACCCTCCAGGCACTAGCCTTCTCTACTTCCACAAGGGGCTTCCTCTGTGATGCTCCAGTTGCCCAGGAGATCAGTGCTGTGGCTCCCAGTGCCAGGCTATGGAAGATGAGACCCATGAGGGACCTGAAGGCTCTCACCCCCAGCACAGAGGCCTCAATGCCATCACAGGGAAGGGGCTCGGTTTTCCTTGGTACTGCAGTAAGGAGCAGGAAGACGAGCTCGAGGCACACCTACACACAGTCAAAATTCTGCTACAATGGAAAAAACTCAAGCGGGAGAAAATTTTTGCCCTTGAAATTCTTCTGACTCTTTGAAACTCTTTACAACTTTCAGTATTGATTCATCAAAACGCAATGAGCAAACCCAGTTCCAGACCGAGTCATTGCCTTTCACAAACCAAAAATCAGGACAAATAGCCAATAGCTGGGGCAGGTTACTTGAAAATCAGGACTGTGCTGGAAAATCTAGGTCATACGGTCACTAATTATACAGAACACGTATGTTCAAGTCCCTGAACTAACCCAGTGCTTTTAAGGTTTTGTAAATGAGGCATGAAAACTTTGATCAGATACATTTCTACTTTCTCCTAAATTTCTGTGAAAAGGTACTTTCTCACATCGTCAGATTTTCTAGAAAACTAGCCTCATTGATAAAGAGCTGTCCTGTAAGACACTGAGAGTTGCTGCCTTCAGGAAACATGGCCCAGCAACCCCCGATGGCTCCTGGAACCCACATGTCTGAGCCTCCTTTGCACACAAACCCCCAGGCCAGAAGTCCTGAAGACGGACCTAATTCACCATGATGAATTGTGTGCAGGCGCCAGTGACCAAAGCTGCAGCTGAGACTGATTACAGCTAATGATTGAGACGGTCCTTGTGAAACATGCAGGTATGTACACTGTCCCCAGACTGGAGATGATGTCCATTGTGACACAAAGCAAAGAGCGAAGGGTGATCCGCACAGTCCAGAAAGGCAGGACTCCACCGGCTCCCAACATAGCTGGTCAGCCTCAAGTGCCTTCTCTGTCCTTTCCAAAATACTCAGGCCCCAACCAAGCTTTGGGCAATCTTCACCAGCCCCACACCTGCTCCAACACGACCGAGGGGGGCCTCTCCTTCCACACCTAGGTACAAGTCTCTGGCTTCTAAGAGGCAAACCAAGAGTCATTTCTGCCCTGGTCTGTCCCATCCTATTCAACTAATAAGAGGGTGCTGTGTGTGTGTGTGTGTGTGTGTGTGTGTGCGCGCGCGCGTGTATATAGTTTTTAAAGTGGAACTAGGCACAGGTAATTGTTAGATGTAGAATTTAGGACATATGCAGAAGATATCATAAAAGCTGTGTAGTTCATTCATGTACCTCACACTCAGTAATGATGGGGGGTGAATAGGTAGATGGTAGGTAGATAACAGTAGATGAGTGAGTATATAAGTGTGTATGTAGATGGATGGGTGGATGGCTGGGTGGGTGGGTGGATGGGTGAGTGGATGGCTGGGTGGGCGGATGGCTGGGTGGGTGGGTGGATGGATGGATGGATTGGTGGGCACATGGATGGATGGATGCTGAGCAAATGTGTGGGTAAGTGTATGGATGAATGGTGGGAAAAACAGGAGAGTACAGATAAGTGGGTAGGAGGGTTGGTGGGCTGGAGTTCAAATATTCTTTGGGCACCTTCTATCCCTGTGCCACAAAGCAAGTCACTTTATTCCTCTGAAGTACTCATTCTGTCATCTGAAAGGTGGGGCTAATACTATCAACTTCCTAGGCCTACTATGAGGTTCAAACTGACTGATACATGGAAAAGCTGTTACAGCACATAGAAGGTTCTGTGGACATTTAGTCCTGTCATAACTACAACTAGCCACACTCAGACACACAGATAATTACAAATTTGTGATGTGGTAGCTTCAGGAGGAAAAATTAGGGGCCCGAAGTTGGTGCCACAGGTCAGGGACGTGGCTGTCTGTAACATGTCTCTAGGTCTGATCTGGCAGAAGACCCAGTCACTGTGTAGAGGAGCAGCCTGCCTCCCATTTCTCTCCTGCTCACAAACTCAAATCTCAATGTATAAAATATACCCCACCCTCCCTTCCCACGGGTCTCCTACTTTGACACCCAGGACCCAAGACTCAGTTTTCAGGCATATAGAACAATGGGAGTGAAGGACACTTCTAGTGGCCTCACTGAGATAATATTCGCAAGCTGGATTGAACCGGGGAATCACATCCCCATGTCCACAAGGGACAGCTCATTGATGACCTGCAGAATATGGTCCAGAGGCTTCCAAGTCTGATTTTTTTTTTAATCCAACTATTTAGTGTGGTGGGAAAGGAGACAGACCTCGGGCTGGTGGCCTTGGTCCAGCACTGAGCAGCTCTGTGGCCTCAGCTTCTCTAACTTAATAATAGAGACATTGTAGGACTGAATATTTAATGTATAAAATCCTAAGGACAATACAGTATTGAGCACTTAATAAACACTAGGTAAATATCAGCATTATAATTTTTGGAAACCTCTGTTTTGAAATATAGACAATCATTGAAAGCCTCCACCACCTCCAGGCTGATACACACACACACACACACACACACACACACACACGCACTCTACTCTTAAGAATGTCTCATGTTACCATGGCAGTGGCTTTTCTCTGGGCTTGTCCTCACTGTTCTATGTGAAGAGAGGCTGGGATGGATCATGCTGGATGAAGCAGGTTCCCTCACCATCATTCTCTGCCCCAGCAATTCCAGCACCTTATTACCTCCTTACCTTCCATATTTCCCACCAATGCCATATTTTGGCTCTTCAAAGACTCCAGAGAGTATAAGATGCTCCAACATTTGATGTACGCAAACATGATCACTTAAGCTATCCCACCAGAATGAGGTAAACCAACTGAAGAGATTGTAGGCTGAGAATAGTTATGCATCTTCCCAAGTGTCCAGGAAATACAGGAACAGCGACCATGTAATGAGCCCCTGCACGGGCCACAAACAGGACGACCTGCTTGCTCTTCATTGATTACCTCTCCTTTTCCAATTGTCCCCATTTTGCTGATGAAGACATTGATGCTCTTTGTGAGCCTTTCTGACAAAGAAGCCTTGCTAAGTCCTCCAGTTTGGAGTTAGCCCAAATGACCCAGTTTGGAGACGACTCTTCCCATCCCTCCCCCTGTCCCCAGCTGGGCACTTCTCCTGTTGTCTCTTTGTGCCATTTACAGGAGACACCAATCTGGAGCTGTCTCCTACCTTCACACGTGGTCTAGCCACGCAGCAAAGCTCCTTGTAGCCCGGATGAGCTGCTCCCTGTTTGATTTTGTCTAAACTTCAGACGCAGAGTAAGTGGAGCCATATTCATTATTGACACAGCAAAATTAATTTTCTGCCATCTCCTCCCTCTCCTCTCCGCCTAGCCCTCACCTCCACGCCTCCCTTGTGAGTGTTGACGGGCGGCTGCTGACTGGTGCTCCTGAAATGCCAACTTGCATTTCTCATCATTAATTTCTTTCTAAATGTCATTAGTAATTGTTCCTGCTCTACCAAAGAGCGCAATCCAGGCTTCCGTGGAGAGCACCCTCATTTCGTCTCCCAGCTGGTGGGGGGCCTGGGCTCCCTCCCCCAATAGGCCAGAGCCAGCATCCTAGCAGGAGGCAGCTGGCCCCACCCACTACACTGGGGAGACAGGCAGCAGTATCAAGAGAGGATCCGAGGGGCCGGGGAGATGGCTCAGTGGAATAAGTGCTTGCCTGGCAAGCACAAGGGCCTGAGTTCAATCCCTGGTTCCACCGAAAAAAAAAAGAAAGGATCCAAGCCCCAGTGGCATTCAACAACATAAAGCCTGTCACCCAAGGTGTGGGAGCAGTAGCTGCTGCCCAGGTTTGAGCGGGGCTGTCTAGGTTCAAATCTCGTCTCTGCCACTGTCTAACTGACTTCAGTTTGCCAGCTGTTAAGTGGGGATAACGGCACCAGATCATAATGACAGGACTGCCTTCTGAATAGTCACTACCAATGTCCTGCCACAGGGCCTGGCTGTTGCTATTACTCTTCACTGGCTCCTGGCCTCTCACCTGAGTTGCAGCCTCACGTACTAGCTGTGCAACGTAACAGTAAGGAGGTGCCTCCCTGAGTCTGTCCCTCCTATCGAGCGGGACAGTAACTGACAGCAACTCCACCATCTCCACCTCCAGCGCTGCCCCCCCCCTTCATCAAGTCTCTCAGATGGGGGCAGCAGGGCCACAGGCCCAGAATTCCACTAAGTGCAAGCATCAACCCCAAGACCCACAGCCTCTGCACCCCACCCTGCACATGGGGAAGCCTGTGTGTCAGGGCCTCTTTGTCTGCATCAGTGAGAGGCGGGGCTCTGTACAGTGCACACCTCTGTGGGTGCTGAACCAACAAGGCACCCACTGTTAGGAGTATTGTCATTGTTACTAAGAAACTGAAGGCATTTGGTCCCAGCTGGGACTGAGCCAGCGAGGGGCTGGGCTCTCAGCGCACACAATGGCCACAGGCTCGAAGCTCTTGGCAGCACTCCCATGCCCATCTGTCGTGATGGCATGGTGCCCCTCTAAAGTTGGTTGGCCCCCTGCCCTAGGGCATGAATGACAGGCTCCGATGGGCAGACGGGAAGCCCGAGGCTGATTCTAAGTGCCATCTCTGCTCGGAGCTGGGCCTTCAGGGGAGCCCCCCCCACCCCACCTGGGCCTCAATACACTTTGCTGCTCAGATGAACCAACCCCTGGGGCTCAGGAGGGCATCTGGACAGAGCTGGGCACAGGCTCCTGCCTTAAGGCCACCCTTCCAGATGCCCCCTCCTCGCCCCCTCCACATATCCAGGCTGCCCAAGAGGCGACAGCTCTGTGCCTCAGGAGTTGTTCACAGTGTGGGTCCCACCACCTCAACTGGCCTCTTGGGAGGTAAAGCCTACCCACTGCCCTTAGCACCCAGAGAGGCCACCTTTGCTCATAGGGGCTTTGGAAGTAACTGTTTCTCCACTGCCTGGGCTCCGAAAGCCAAGGACACGGGCGCTTGAGGCAGGCTGCCTGGGCTCACAGCTCTGCCTCAAGGACTGTGTGCACATGGGCAGCCTCAGTTTACTCATCCATGACAGGTAGATCTTGTTCCCACAGCAGGTCCCAGTGCAACCCACCTGAGGAGAACTGCCAGGATCTCAGTGGACACCAGCAACGACAAGCTCGCTGCTGCCCTGGGCTTCCTAAGGACAAGGAATACTGCAGTGCCCACCTCAGTTTCTCCAAGTGTAGCCCTACGCAGCCGCATGGGGCCCTGTAGGATATGCAAGGCCCCCGGTGGTGGCAGCAGGAATATGGTGATGAGGTCCCCCTTTACTGTGTGCAGGAAGGGCCTTGTCCCACTGGACAGTAGGCAGGACGAGGCTCTCAGACACCATCTGCAGCTGCTAAGACAGTAACATGAGATGGGCCACGCGTAGGCCCAAGTCTCCCCTATGCTGTCCTGGGGACCCTACAGCAGGTGAGAGAACAGTCCAGGCCCGTGTGCAGGTTGAGCAGCCCTTACCCCAAAGGCTTGGGACCAGAACTATTTCAGATAGGCTTTCAGATTTCAGACTACTTACAAAGTCATAAATGAGAGATCTTGGTGTTATGGCTTATGTCTAGATGTCCCCCTGAAGCCTCATGCAGTCTTACGTGAGGCTTTCTTGGGGGGGGGGTGCTGGATATAGGGAGTGTGACACTGGGATTGATTCATGGTGCAGTGTGAGAGCAGGGGCTAAAGGCACAAGTGCTGTTTGCCATAAGGCCTAGATAAGATATAAGGGATTGAAAGAGCTGTGGTCCCTCCTCCCTGTGGTGTGGCTACTTTCTCCTCACCATGAGCTGTTGCTCCCCTGCTGTGCCTGTCTGCCAGGCCACCCTGCCTTAGAGCCAGTTGATTACGGACTGAAACCTCTACAAACCGTGAGCCAAATAAACCTTTCCTCTTTTAGCTTGTGGGCAATGAATATTTTGTCTCAATGAAAAAAGTAACTAGACGCTTGGGGATCGGACCCCAGTGTACAGCACGATATTCATTTATATTTCATATGTACTCTGTATACATAATCTTGCGGGAATTTCATATAATTTTTAAAAATTGTATGCATAACAAATTTCACAGTCTCAAGACCAGATGCAGTGGTGCACACCTGTAATCCCAGTGCTAGAGAGGCTGAAAACAGGAGGATCACTATGAGTCTGAGCTGCGTAGTGAGACAGGGTACTGAATACATTAAAAAAAAATAGTATCGAATTTTGCACTCTTTTTATGTTAATGCACAAAACATTTCAGATTTTAGAACATTTCAAATGTCAAGGTTTCTTGGTTACAGATGGGCAACCTGATTGATAATAGATACATACTCAACTTCTAGTCCTTGTTAGTGGCAGCAGAGCCCCATAGCAGGGGAGAGGCAGAGGACAGGCCTCTTCATGTCTCTGTCACCTAAACACTTCTCTGGCACAGAGCAGGTGCCTGACAAACATTTGCAAGCCATTCTGAGCACACGCATGCACAACTGACTAAATGAATCAAAAAGGAGTGAACAGTAAGCCTGCGGGTACCCAGGCTGTGGTCACTGTGACTATGACAATGATGATACGGACTGATGCACAGCAAGCATTGACTCCGAGCTGCAACAGGTGCTGAGGGCTTATAGGCACCGCTGCCTGCTGACCCCAAGCCTTTCCCCATGTCCTGGAACCCAGAGAAGGCCAGCAACTTGGTCAGTCACAGAGCTGCTTGGCATGTGGGGCTGGGGGCTGCAGTGAGGCTGGGGGCCTCTTATATAGTATGGGTACAGTATGACTGTGCCGTGCTGCCATGTAGCAAAATCCGGGCTGTCCTGGGCTATGGTCTCCTGCCCCAGTGGAGAAAGCAGGAAATGCAAAGTATTCAAATTGGGAATCTGCCACCATTACTTTTAGAACCCTTATCTTCTATGACTGCTCTACACATGGGAAAACCCAAGGCTGTAGACTTTGCCCCATTTAACAGAGGAGGCAACAGAGCCCAGAGAGACACAATGCCTCCGGCAGAAAGTGATGGGTCGGGGTGAGCTGGGGAGGGCGGGAGGACAGCAGTCAGCATGGCCCGTGCCCTCCTGCACTCCTGGCAAACTCCTTTAACAACAGATTCCAACCCTCCTGGGTCCCACGCTCAGGCCGAGCCCCAGGCACTGCACCTCCTCCCATGCTAGGGTAGCAAGGACTGGGCCATCTTTAAAGCAGGAAGCGGGAAGATGCTGTTACCCACAGGAAGTGCAGCCAAAGAGTTGAATACTAAGTATGTGCCTATAGCACTTTTACTTTTTAATTATTACTAGTTGGGATTATCTGGCTGGATCTGACAGCAGCAGTACAGAGACAAGAAAGCTGGCTTCTCAGTTACCCATCTTGTAAGGTTCTGCAAGGTTTAAAGTGGGCTCCCATAGTCTGAGAACTGCACCATTCCTCCTTTTTCTCCTTTCCATGTTTGTGGTTTCCCCCCTTACTTTCCAAGAGCTAAAAACATGGTAAAACGTATGGGGCAGGAGTGGTGGGGGTCTGGGGGTGGAGGAGGGCACGGATGGATGGTGGCTCCAAAACTCACATTTAGTGAGAAACCAGTAGACATAGTTACCTAGAACCTAGAATGGCATGGGTGTCGGAGATTAAAATCAAGGACTGGAAAAGCCCAAGGAGGGACAATTGGGCTGGGGAAAGGACTCAGCAGTCTAAGCGCCCTCCTGGCAAGCGCAAGAACCCAGGTTGGATCCCTGGTACCACATGCTGCGCCAGCCCCACAACCGAGCATGGTGGCTCACGCCTGTAACCCCAGGGCTAGGAAGTCTGAGACAGAAGGATCGCTGTGAGTCTGAGCGTAGCAAGACCCTGTACCAAATAAATAAAAGATTAAAGGAAAAAAAAATAGGGGGAATCAGGAAGGCCTTCTCAGAGATGGAACCTCCTGAGATGGGCCAACGCAGAGGGAGGAAAGGCATCTAAAGAGCAGAGCAAGGACGGAGAGGTCAGGCCAGGCCGGTCCAGAAGGCCGCAGAAAGGCGGCTGCTCCCTTGCCTGCTACCCCTCCCCAGGAGCTCTGCCCTGGTCTTCCCTTCCTGGGGACCCTCCCCTTCCCCCGCATGCACTTGCTGCACTTAAGAATGTGGGTGAAATGCGAGCCCTTACCAATCACCTGATCAGATGTTTCATCCTAACATTCCCTCACCCCTGCCCAACGTATACACACAGCACTCGCCCCATCACACCAATGTTTTATTTTTATATTTATTTATTTATTTATTTATTTATTTATTTATTTATTTATTGGTGGAACCAGGGATGGAACTCAGACCCTTGCGCTTACCAGGCAAGTACTTATTCTATTGAGCCATCTCCCTGGCCCCGCACCATTGTTTTACAGTCTTCAGAATTGCACCCTCTGAGCCTATTGACTCATCAGCAATGTCTTCCCTACAACGTCAGCTCTCTGCAAAGAGACTTGACTTTTCAGTTTGATCCCAAGGCCCGCACAATGTCTTCAGGACGTGACACATAATGAAAGCAGGGGGAGGGTCATGCCAAATGACAGACCCTCAGGGGCCAGGCAGGAAAGGTCCTGGTGGAGCTCAGACCACACCCCTAGCACACAGATCCCTCCCCCTGGCTGACTACCAGGACTCAGCCTGGCAGGGTCCGGCTTACCCCATCATAAGGGCTCCAGGTTGCTTGTTAGAATACCTAGTTCTGCTTTTAATCAATTGTAATCATTTAGCTGGAAGCGGCATGATTAGGCACACACAAGCAAACAGCGTGAGCTAATCCTTTAAACGTGCCCACTGGATGCTGGGCTGGCCGCTTTGCCGCCGCGGGCCGCTTGCAGAATAGCTTCCTGCAGCCCCAGGCTTTGCTGGGGAGGGAGTCTGGATTCTAGGGTGTGGGGCAGGCCCACAACTCCCCGTACCCAGTCCACCAAGGAAAAAGTTACATGTGCACGTGTGCACGCTTGCTCGTGTATGAAGGCACCTGCTGTGGGCTTGGAAGTGTCCAGGGGTGCAGCCCCTACTGGTGCTGGGATGCCTGGAGCTCCACCCTTAGCCAGGCCTGTGTGTCATGCAAGGCTCTATCTTGGTCATGGCCAGCACCAAGTAAGTCCCAGGCCACTAAAGGGTTGGAAGTGGCAGCACCAGGAAGTGGGACGTCCCTGTCTTCATGACTAGAACCAAGTCCTCCTCTGCCTCAGCCCAGTCTGTTCCCCTCTCCAGTCTGGAAGGGCTGCAGACTCCCTGCGCCTGATGCTCAGCTGGGCCCAGTGCAGGCTCCTGCCAGAACCGGCCCTCAGTGCTTCCACCTGGCTCTCTGGGAGCACATTTTCTGCATCCCCTGCTACTGCCACTCCTGCTACCTGCTTGGCCCAACTACTAAAATAGTTTCTGGGTCCCCTGATAATGAAAGCTTTTTATAGTTCAGCACTGCAGGCCTCATTTAAATCTATTAGCTCATATAAATGGCAATTTATTTAAACTTGGGAGGGTTTCTATTTGCCTTGGTGGCAAAGACAATGTGGCTTTGCCTGTGGCCTTGCCACTTGCTCGAGCTCAAGCGAATCACAGGGCTTTCAGAACCTCGGTTCCTTGGTTTCCACATGGGATGAAAGAAGCCACTTTATGATTGTGCAGCAACCATCCAGGTACGTGCTGAGATCTTGGCCTGGCTCACAGTGGATATGCAAAGAGGGGCTGTTGTGACTCTTTCTTGTCACTTTTGAGGAGCCAATCTGCCTCAAAGCTCCGCCTGGCACGGCTGGCTAGAGTGTCCTCCTGTGTATTCCCTCGAGGTGATGGAGAACAGGATGCAGGGAGCTCTCCAGATGTGGAGACGGAGGTGCCATCCAGGCGCAGTGTCCTTGGGCACCCGTGAGGACCAAGGAACAGCTGGGCAGCTGGGCAGAGGCTGCAACACCCCACAGGTTGGCTTAGCCCCGGCAAGGGGCTGCCAGGGCCCCAGGCCTCCATCTGCAAGGCCTGCGGCTGGAACAGTGAGGCCAGCAGCCCTGACATTTGTAGGGACGTCTCATCTCACATCTCTATGCCATCTCCCCTGAGCCTGGGCACAGCTGAGGATATAGGGGACAGAAAACAAAGCCTAGGCCAGACCCATGGAAGAGCCATGGCGGGCCCCACCCCCGTGCCACCCACACCTACTGCACCTTGCCCTGCTGCCCTGGCATTCAATTCTCTTCAAGCCCTGATGTGGGGTTCTGACACCCATATCCTTGAGGCTTGGCGGGGCCCCACAGACGGGTGGGTGCATTGTCTCACTTTGCTCCACCTTGGGCCAGAAACAATGAAACTGTAGCAAACTCCAAGCAGAGGGAGCCCTAAAAAGCCAGAGATCCTCAAGGTGCCAAACAGCTAACACTAATAACAGTTTCCATCTACTATGTGCCAGCCATGGGCTAAGGGGCCGTGCAGTAGGGCTAGGAGGCAGGACCCATGAACATCCCTTCCGCAGGCAAGGAAACAGAGGCATTGAGACAGAGCCAGGTTTCCAGCACACAGCCACCCTCACAAAGACGACGCTCCAGGCTTCACACCCTGCAAGCTCCAGACAATGGAGTGTGTCACCTTCCACTTCCAGCAGCGCTCCCATATAGGGGATATCTGCACTGCATACTTTGCCTGTGTGCCCCTGCCCAAGCAGTGCCCTCCACTTGCTGGTTTATAGTGAGTGGCTCTTGGGAGATACAACTGGGGCCAGGAAATGGGGGTGGAGGGGGTCGATGGTGACTGATACAGCTGGCCATGCTGAGCTTCAGATTCACATCAAAAATGTTCCCCAGAAGCCTCATGCGTTCCAGAGTAGGGCTTTGGAAGGTGACTTGAATCACAAAGGGGGCTCTGTGGAATCAGTGGTCTCAGTTCCTAATTGGGTGGCTCTAAGCAAAAATGGTGGGGAGAAAGGGCCTGGCAGACAAAGGCTGTTTAACCCACAGCAGCCAGGAAGCAGGGGGAGAAGAGGCTCCAGGGACAAGAATATGCCCTTCTGAGCTAGCCTGATAGCTCAGTGGACTAAAGTGCCTGCTTAGGCAGAGTGCAGCGGCCAGGGTTCTGTGCAGGCCCCACCCCTGGGGCACGCTGAGACAGCGATTGAAACTGGGCATGGTGGCACAGGCCTGTAATCCCAGTGCTTGGGAGGCTGTAAACAGGAGAATCACTATGAGTCTGATCTATGCAGTGAGACCTTGTAGACCATGTCCTAAATACAAAAAATAAAACAAAATAAAAATAAAAAAAGAACATGCCCTTCCAGGCCACACCCCCAATAGCCCACGTCCAGTCAGGTCCTAGCCCCTCCACTTAGCTACTGACCTCATTGTTGGTGATGCAA
Organism: Octodon degus; assembly: GCF_000260255.1. NCBI lineage: Eukaryota > Metazoa > Chordata > Mammalia > Rodentia > Octodontidae > Octodon > Octodon degus. Next base: position 1,543,236 of record NW_004524749.1, read on the forward strand.
TCACCTTCCAGACACATGAGACTTCTGGAACTGGGGGGACACTTAGATCTAAGCCACAACAACAGCTGAATGTGGTGTTACAAGGTGGCGCCTGCTGCAAAGAGGCAGATCACTGGAGTCAGGACCAGAAGGGCACATTCTTGTCCCTGGCTCCTCCCTTCTCTGTCTCTGCTTCCCGACTGCCATGTGATGCACAGCATTTCTCTGCCATTCCCTTCACCATCCCATTTTTGCCTTGCAGCCAGCTAGCTATAGACTGAACTCTTGAAAATCGCAACCCTTTCTCCTTTACATTGTGGATATTGGGCATTTTGTCCTAGGTAGGGGAAAGTGACAAATATTCTTTTCCAGGGCTCTAGAACCTATCACCTGAGAGCTGGCCACCCCCTGGGACCACTGTCTCTGTACCTCCTTGATGATTCTTTTGGCTAACCATGTACACCCCCTCTGCTGAAATACCTCGGGGGGTGTAGACCTGGAGTGGACAGGAGCCAGGATGGAACTGGGCCCCTTCCTCCTGGCATTGGGAGCCCAGAAAGTCAGGCTTCAGAGCAAGAGCACAGCACAAGCCAGAAAGGGGCAGAAGACAATCTTAGAGAAGACAAAGCATCACTACCTTGTTGAAGTGACACTTGGTTGCTGGGAACAGAGTCACCAAAACCCCAATCTCACTTTCTGCTCTTGGCATCCAAAGCCACCCCCATGACTCTGCAGTTTACTTCCCCTTATGCTTGAGCTAACTCTGGAGAGTGACGCCTGAGCCACGATTGTGAAAGACCAACATCCACATCCTGAGTTTCTGCCTATGCTCAAAATTCGGGCCTACTGAATGTGCAGAGAAGCCCCCCACTGCACAGAGCTTAACGTGCCTGAAGGCAATGGTCCCTGCCTCCCTACCACCACCCTCCCAGTCTTCTCAATTGGCCCTAAACACACTGCTAGGAGCTGTCTGAGATCAGGGTAGACTTTGAAGAGCTAACACACTGTCTACTCTGTCCTTTCTCTTCTCTCGCCTACAGTCCCTGACAAATACCAACCTGTTTTCTGTTGATATATACTGGTTTTCTAGAATCCCATGTCAATAGAACACATGCACAGCGCTTTGTGAGCCTGGCATTCACGTTCCACCCATGCTATTATTTGCATCCACAATCACTTTATCATTAAGTACCAATCGCTGTATGAATGTGCCTTGTCACTACATCTGTTAACCGCACAACAAGAAGGGAGTGGGCTTCCAGTGAGGGCCCATGACAAGCAGAGCACACAGAGATCCGGGTATGAGCTAAGCTTCCCTTTCTCTCGACCAGCACCTAGGAGTGGGTGAGCTGGTTCACCCAGGGCCAGCGCACATGTGAGTTTCACACGAAACTCACACTCTCCTGTCGTGTAGCAGGGCCACTACACGCCAGCCATGCGGAGAGTTCCCAGTGCTTGCACACCTGTGGCTCTCGGGATCAGTGGCTTCTTGTTTCTCCACGTTTCCTAGGGGCTGTGGGTAGTATCACGGAGCGGTCCTCCTCTGCTCTTTCCCATACCAAATGCTGCACTTCTTTAGCAAAATGTCATTGAAAGGCTTTGCTCCTTGGAGCCAGCCCCCGGCCCTTCCTCGCCATGGCTTTGAGAGCTCTTTATGGAGTCTGGACACGAGTCCTTCATGGGATGGTGATCTCCAGCTTTCTCCCACTCTGTGACTTGAGATTCTTTTAACTGTCATCTTTCTAAAGCAAAGTTCTGAAGTTTTGCCACAGAATGCAAATCAGATTGCACCTGCCCCCTGCTTTCGTTTCCCGTCACCATGAGGATGAATCTCAAGGTTCTTCACTGGAAGAACTGGGACTCTTGGCCCTTCTTCATCACCATCAACCCCAGCGGCCTAAGCTGTCCCAGCAGGGCACCTCGCTCCCACCCTCCACATGGCCTTTGCACGCATGGCGCTCTGCCACAGACGCTGTGTGCTCACCACCGGCCTCCACTCCCACTCACCTAGCAGCGCCTCGCCCCCTCCCACAGTGCCTTGGCCCATTACCTAGTTTTAATCTGTGTCACTGATCATTAGGAGAAGATGTCCACCTGTGGGCAAGGAAGGCCCCTCGGTGCACCTTCATCCGGCTCACCACTGATCTCTCAGTTCTAGAACTAGCGCTCCATAAAATGGGGCCTTGGCATAACGCACAAATGCACAGCAGAGTTCTGTTCCCTCTTGGGCTCCTAACCACGGTTACAAATATGCCCTGCTTTGTCCAAAGTCTTTTGAATTACTCTCAATCTTTTAGGCAGAGCAACCCATACTCAGAATCAAACAGGACTTGAACCTCCCTCATTCTAGAAATAATGCTCCTGTTAATGTAGCCTAAGAAAGCATTCTACTTAGAAGCAGATATGTCAGTGGTGACATGGAACCAGCCCACTGGGGCCCAATCGCGGCTCTAATGCCCCCAGCCCCCACCAGTGCTTTCTGGTCCTAAAGTGAGCTCAGTCCTGCACTCGCAGCCCTCAGTTCCTTGTAACTCCCAACACCAGTTTCTTCTAGCCACCCTGCATGACCTCAAGTGACATAGGCCACAGGAGCCAGATAAGGGTACAACAAAGACAGTCCCTCTGGCCGGGCCAGGTCCCCTGCTGCCTTTCTCAAAACCCCCACGCCACTTCCCTTCCACCCAAACATGGCCTCCCAGTCCCAGATGCAGCATAATGACAATGACAACTTCAGGGTCTGAAAACCCTCTTTATAAAAACCAGAAAATTGCTATTCAGGTTACTTAGCGAAAGCCATTATTTGCATAGACTTGGCATTGATACAACACTTCCCCATTTAAATGGTCTGTAATTAAAATCATTAATTGCAGAAAATAGTGGCTCCTTAAGGCTGTAATTTTGTGAGGTTCTCAGCATTCAAAGACCTGACTTACAGGTCAACAGGGTAACTCAGGAAGTCACCCGCTTACATGACCCAGTCTTGGGTTGGGTTTGTCCAAAGCCCATGGCAGGTGGAGCCAAGCGGGATACAGTTTGCAGCAGGCAGCTTCCTCTCCCTCCACATGCGAGAGGTTGGGCTTCATCATCCCAACGCCCATGAAGCTCCCAAAAGCCAGGAATGGGAAACTTCTCTGGGAAAATCTTACAGCAAATAGAGAAGAAATCAGTCATCCTTCTCTTGGTGTCCGGCAGGACAGCAAATCCAGTGTCCTAGGGCAGGGACTGAGCAAACCCAACATGTAAGTAAATTGCAGTTTCTACGTGCTAGTGGATTTGCAGAGGTCTGCCTGCTGCACTTTAAGAAAACACCACCTACGTGTCAGGGGACAATGCCTATGGGTGGCCAGGCCCAGCAGGTGAGGCAGATAGGGCAGGGCAGGCTGCACACTGCACTCAGGAGAGGAGGCCCTCAGCTCATGTGAGCCACAGAATTTCTCGCCCACATGCATAGCACAGAAGGCCGGGACACTGGGTGTGGGTCTCTGGGGATCCAGGCAGAATCCCAACCTCCACTGATGAACCCCTTGCCTGGCCTGGGTCGGGACAAATGTGTGCCTAACTCTGTCTCACACTGTCACAATAGAATAAAGACCACATGAGCAACAAAGGTCTATGAAAAATCAGAGGGGCTGCCCAAGGATGAAAAGAACCTTTCAGCAAACTGCTAGGCATTTTATAAGGGCTCGACCATCTGTGGGTCTAGGTCACTGAGGGCCAGGAAAAGAGGCCTTCCCTGCCCCGGATATGTCACCCAAGAAACCAAAGAGCTTTTGTCCTCAGCTGGAGATCAGGGGACACTGCTGGTTCAGCCTTAGCTACTCTGGACATCCTGGCAGTGTGGGCCTCCTGCCCACATGTCTGTGTGGGGTTTTGGTGGCCTTTCTTTGCAGGGCAGCTGTGTTGTGCAGGGCAGCTGTGTGTATGTGGTGTTCCTCTGTGTACCAACATTACTGTTTGTCCACAACCCTGGTGGGAAGGTGTGTGCGTGAGAAACATCCTTTATGTGTGCAGTGCCTCATGCCATGTGATTTTTCCTGCATATGTGTGGTGTTTCTGGAGGGCACATGACCTCTCAAGTATTGATAGCAATTTCTTCAAAACCCAGTGGGAGAGAAGGCGGTTTCACCTGGGCACAGATCTTGGTCTTTAGGAAACCAATGACAGGCGAGCACAGAGGGGCACTGTGGTGCTCCAGGCAGTGCTGCTGTGCTAAGGGAGGATGCCAGGGCCCTCTCAGCTACTGCAGGGGCTGGAGGAGCTGGCCAGGCCATGGTGCCTGTACCCCAAGGGCCACAGCAGCTGCAGTACCCCTTCCTCCATGTCCAGGCCAAGCCAACAGCCATCGCTTCCCAGCCCCAGCCCCTGGCCAAACTGGACACAAGGACAAAACTCTGTCAAACAATGTCGGTGGGAAACAAAATCCTGCAAAGGGGAGGACTGCCTGGGAGACACCAGCAACATGAGCTAGGCCTCTGTGGTCTCTCTGATCAGGTGGCCCCAGCACCAGCCCCACCCTCCAGGCTTTGTGGGAGGCCCAGGACCTCAGGCCCTCACTCACCTGCAGCTCGGTCTGGAAGAAGAACTTCTGTGGGCACTGCGAGCAGTCGTAGATCTTGTCCTCCTGCCCATGCACGGCAAAGATGTGCTGCTGCAGCTTGTTGGCCTGGACGAAGACTGCACAGGACACAGCAGTCAGAGTTTGACACCAGCCCAGCCACACCAGTAGGTGCCCCCGCCACTCTGAAGAAAGGATCACCCAGGCCTGATGAAGCTGGCCACAGGGTACAACTGGGAACGTTACCAACACCTGCTATTAATGTTCGACTAGGCCCCAGGACAAGGGGGCCTCAAGCCAGTTAAGTTGAGCTCTGCCATTTTATACGACCTTGGGCAAGTCACTTAACCTCCCTGACTTTCATTCACATCCTCACTGCAAAACAGCTCAGTAGAACATGAACCCTACTGGGTAACTTGGAAGACAAATGGATTCATGAAGTGCTTAAAAGATGACCCCAGCCAGGCAGGTGGTGCATGCCTGCTATTCTAGCACTTGGGAGGCTGAGGCAAGAGGAACATCATGAGTTCGAGGCCAGCCAGGGCTATGTAGCAAGTCTCTGTCATATAGTTAGGCCAATCCATGCCTCTTCTTCATCAGCATCAGCCAGGCACCTCTGATCGTGAGCTCACAGACCTGTAAGGCAAGAGCTGTTGCTATTCCCATTTAATGGATAGAAAGACGGAGGCACCAGAAATATCGAATGACTTGTCCATGGACCCACTATGAGCAGGAGGCAGGGTTGAGACTAGACTGAAAGAAGCTTAGCCCAGTGTCTGGTATGAGAAGTTGCTCCAGCAGTCTGAACCACTCTTCCTGTTGTTGAGGTTACTGACAGCCTCCTCCGAGTGTGATGGTGACAGATGGGCGGGGGCTCCTGAGAGGAAGCAAGGAGGCAGCAGGGTGTTCCAGGTCTCCTGGGACCCCAGAGGGGTGGGAGTGTGGGGGCGACCTTCCCAGGGCACAGCACTCTCTCCAGGCCTGTCACAGAGCAGGTCCCAGCCGTGGTCTCACAGTGGCAGGGGTCCCTGAGACAGCCAGGCTCGGGCACACACAGGAGGCGGCCCCACGGCAGCTGTGTGTCTGGGAGGTGAGCACTTCAGAGACGCCCTCCCGCCAGGCGCCCTCCCGGGGTTGGGCTCCCGCAGTGGCAGACAGCAGATGTCGGGAGGCAGGGGAAGGCCAGGCTCTCCCACGCACACCGGCTGCCATCTGGGCAGCAGGAGGGGCCTACAGAGCCCCAGAGACTCGCCTCGGGCTGGGACAGCCGCTAGCCTGGGCTGGCAGCCAGTCTTGGGGCTGGGGACTTGGCCAGTAGGGCTGTCCTTGACCCCTCCAACCTGGAGCAGGGATGGGACATGAGCTAGGCCAGGGCCAGGGAGTTGGGCCAGCCAGGAAGCAGGGCCCCTCCCCCCAATGCTGGACCTAACTCGTGGCTTGGGGGATAAATGTGGGTCCCAGGAAGGGCAGATTACAAAAGAATGGCAAGCAGGGTTGACCAAGTTCCCAGCAGCTATGTAGAGAAGCAGGGAAAGGCGCACCCACCCTGTCCAAAAGGAAAGGTCAGAAGGTGGTGGTCAGGAGGAGTGTAGGTGAGCTCTGCATGGAGAGGGGGGCAGGGCAATGCGCTGCGGCCATCAGGGCCAAAAGGGACAGCAGCAAAGAGGGCTGGGGCGCAGCTGTGAGGGGCTGGCCTGGGTCCCACGTGCCATGTGCCCCACTGTCACACACCCAAACCTTACCTGTGAAGCACACAGGGCACTTGAAGGTGCCACCCATGCCCTCGAAGCTGTGCTCGATGAGGTGGCAGAGGAGCTTGGCCGGGGAGTCGAACATCTGGTTGCACAGCTTACACTCATGGTTGATGCCTTCCTCTGCAAGGAAAGCCCAGGACAAGTCAGTGACTGCTCCAGGCATGAGCCGAGAGGATCCCCCAGGGCAGGTGTGGGGGACACAGACACCAAGATTCCTCTGGAATCTGATGGCCCAGCCCCCAGTGGCTTGTAGATCCCAGGGGGCCAGGTCCACATATGTGACTCTGGAAGACAGCACTGGTTCTGTTTTCCTGCTGGTCAAAGTCTATGTTCAACAGCCTGAACTCTGAGACCATATTTGCTGTGGGAAGGAACCCAGAATGAGACACCGGACGGAGAAGGGAGCTCGAGTAGGATTTTTAAACATCAAATCAAGTATTCACTGGGTGTGTGCTACGTGCCAGGAACTCTGCTCTGAGCTGGGGATTCTTCAGTGAACCATTCAGGTACTACCCTTGCCTCCATCCTGGCGGAGGGCAGGAGACATACTATAGAAATGAGCGGCACACAGTGAGGCATCAGACAGTGAGCTATGTGGGGGCACCAGCAGGGGGCAGAGTGAAGGCCTGAAGCAAAAGGACAGTGCCCAAAGCTCAAGCGCCAGGAGGGTGGGCAGGGGGCAGGAGGTGGACAAGGAAGACGCCTTGCCAGCTACTGGTGGATTCTGGGATTTTACTCCAGGAGTGACCAGCGGCCACACTGGAAGATCATGCAACAAACAAAACACTCCCTCCCTCTCCAATGGCCTACCCAGGGGACTGCAGACAAGGAGTGCCCTCCCTGTCGTGCTTCCAGTCTGGAACACAGTTCTGTCTCCTCATGTGGGAGCTGCCACAGCCCCACGCCGCCATGCAGAGGCACCCAGACAAAAGAGCCACGGAGAACCAGCGTGACACCAGCAGGAAGGAGCCTCAGAGTTGAGGGTCTGGCATGCAGGCAGAGCTGAGTTCAAATCCTAGCTCTTCTTCCTCCAAGCCATACACCCTGGGCATCCATTCATGCCGAGTGTGTCGAGGAGAGCTGTCTGCATCCCTGCCTTGTGGCTGCGAGGGGACGGAAACAGATGCCCACGGCCCAGGGGTGGGCAGCGGGTGAGGGGAGTTGCCTGTTTCAGCATCACATCACCCAGAATCTGGAGTGGGTTCTGCAATTACTGTGTGATTACTAACCTCCCTGTGCCTCAGTTTTCTTTTGTGGAAAAACTCAACAACCTTCCTCTTAGATGTGATGTGAGAATTAAGTGGCTAAGAACTGTGAAGCAGTCCCCGGCATACAGCAAGTGTTTAATAAATGTTTAACTGCTGGGTACATCAGTATTGGCAAAAACATTATCTGGGACAACCCAGGACACTGCTCTCCCTGAATTCCCCCTGGGAGCAAGTCTCACCAAAGGTGCCAGGTGCTCTGGTTTGCCCTCCAAGGCACGAATTAGGTAGCAGAGGGGCTCTGCCGGTGGCAAGATACAAACACAGATGGGCTGAGGCTCCTGGTTAGTCCCTGAGTCCCCAAGCCCTGGCAGGGGCTGGCAGGGACAGCAGGCATGTCCCCCAGCCTGGCTGTTCCCCGCCCCCGGCCACCCCTCTGCGGAGGCTGGCATGCACATACACGTGTGCAGGCAGGTGGGCCTGCCCCACATAGCCCACTGGCTGCAATCTACCGGGTGTTTGTCGTGCCCCTGGAGCCCCAGCAACTAGGCCACACGCACCCGACAGAGTTTCAGGTAGATCTTCCATTTATGCTAGCGCAAAAGGGATTCATTGACAAGTTTAGGGACATAGGGCGGGCTCAGCACGCTCGCCACCCAGGCCCCATGCACGTTCTCTCCTCCCACAGCGAGACCCTCATCATAATTAGAGATGGCCTCCGATGTGGGGAGCTGCCTCAGCAGACCCCCACCGCAACCCCTGCCCCCTGCATAAACAATGCTTCTCAGTCACGGGCCGAGTATGGGCTCAAGGGATGGATAAGGCTCTTCCTTTCTATGTGGTCTCCGAATCAGAATGCAGGCGGCTCTTGACATTACTGAGGCACAGGGCGTGTGACAACGGTCACTGTGCAGAGGTTGCCATGAGAGGTTATAGCGTCTGAATCTCAGAGTAACCCCGCTTGCTAGGTAATGCAATTTCTAGGAAGAAGAAACGGGCTCAGAGAATCAGACCCCTTGCTAAGGTAAGAAAGCCAGGCAGAAAGGGGTGTTGCTCCGAACAGGGTATAAAACTGTACTAGTGTGTCTGCACTCCACCCTTGCCCGCCGCAGTACCTCCTGGCAGCCTCACCACATGACTACTTGTTCCCGGGCACGGTGAGCCTGGGTTCATTTCACCATAGCCTACAAGACAGTGGTCCTGGCAACTAGCTGTGGGCTTGTTGATGTTCTGTGCTACTCTGGCTTCCAGACCCTCAGACCCCACCTGTACCTGCGGGAGGGGCTCGGGAAATGGTGGTGGAGGAGAGGAGCGTGAGCCAGGCCCTCTGCCCAGCCAGAGCCGGCACGGGGGCTGCCACAGCAAAGGCAGATTTACTGCTCTCAGCCGAGCGGGCACCTTTAACCGCTGGCTGTGAATAGAGACATGCCTGTCTGATATACAAACACCACGAGGACAAAGACGGCTCCTGCAACTTATAAATCAGAGAAATCACGTCTGACAGTCACTTTCCGTTCTCCGAGTGCCGAGCAATTCATCAGCTGATCCCCTCTGATTCATAGAGGCAGCTACACCCAGCGCCCACATTCATAAATATGTGCACAGTCAGGCAGCCTGGAGTAGCGAGCAGGTTCTGGGCCTAAATGGCTGCCGGTTTCCCACACCACAGCCCCCAACTGGTTTCAAAGTGATGTTCTGGACTAATTAGATCAACTTCTGTTGGAACCCTTTTGTCTCTCTCCCCCAAGAGCTTGAAGAAGTCAAACCTAGGGGAGGAGGAGGAAGAGGAGAAAAAAGAACACCACCCAAAAAGTAGGGGAGCCATAGTAAAGCCTGAGGGGTACCTGCATATGTGGGGGCCTCCCCCACTCAGGCAAGACCTTTTGACTTGCAAATCTTTCTGAGGCCCAAGGTTCCTCCCCACAGGAGGGGGAGGAGGCGCTCCCCTGGGGGCCATTATGTGCCTTTGCCTATAAACCCGTCCAGGAAGCTGGGGCAGAGCCGGGAGGTGTGGGTAAGGGTTGCCCTAGTTAGTGTGACAAACACTCTTCTGCGTGCCTATGACCTAGTCTGTGCCTGTGAGCCCACGGATACTGAGAGAATTCACTGCACCATCACTCTCTCCCCGCCAGTGCGGACAACCTCTCTGGTCCCAAGGCACAGGGTCCGCAGACAGTGGCACCCTCTGAGAATCACTTTCCTGAATTATATAAGGTCGCTCAGCATTCTGCTGACACCGTGGTGCAGAATGACAAAGCTGTCTGGGAGCTCACAGGCCCCTCCACCTGGGTGTGGGGGCTGGAGGATTTTGTGAGTTAAGACTCACGATTGCTCCCCTCCTTTCTATTTTTTTTTTTACAGCACATGACAGGCATCCATAAGAGACCCACGCAACTGAAGTGAATTATGCAGCCCTGCTCATTTGTAAAGTGAAGTGAAATGCAGATTTCGCCTGCTGAAATTCAGATCTTGCCTCCTGTTCCCCATAAGTCGAGGCTGGCACAGGGAAATCTATTGATTTATTATGATTTAAAAAATAAAAATAAATAAAAACCCCAAACTGCAAAACAAACAACCTGGCAAGCACAAAAATCCCAGAATCTCTTTCTTTTTCTTCTTCTGCTCAGGAATAATAAGTGTTAATTTTACACTTCATTTCTCAAAAAAATAATAGGATGTGCTTTTGCTTAAAACCAAGTCAGCCTGCTGGAACCTTTCAGGCTGAAACTGTGTCAGCCCAAAAGAGGAGCAGAGGGCTTTGTGGAAGAGCATCGTGCCGAGATGATAGCTCCCTGTAATGTCCTCGGTAGCGACTTTTGTCTCCAAAAGCATTTGATCCCTGGCAGACACATACTTATTTCCATACGGGTCTTGGGGGAAGCCAGGAGGAGAGAGAGCTGATTATCAGAATCCTGAAGGTGAGGCTCAGGTGGGCCTCACTGATGTCAAAGGCAGGCCCGGGCACACATTCGGAGGCCATAATTTGCTGCCTGGGAGGGAGGAGCAGCAGGCTGCAGAGGGAGTGGACAGGGCATTGTTCTAGAGCTCCGCTGCGCGAGCACGACCTGCTCCCGCCATATTGCTGGGTCCAGCTGGGATCGTCCCTCAGCAGGGACCACACCTGGAGAGTGATGCCACTAAGGCATGCTTGCACCCCTCCAGGGGGGACCTGAGACTGCTGCCTTGTGCAGGTGTGGCTAGGGCACACGACAAACCATCTCCGTTAGGTAGTGGCAGCAAAGGATACGGGCATTCTAACCAGGAAACGCTTGGGTTTGAATGTCTACGCCAGCACTATCTTACTGTGTGACTCACTCCTGAGCTTTAGCTTCTGTGATGACATGGGAAGAAAAATTGAGAGTTTCTGTGACTGTAACCACAACAAGAGTCCTCGCTGCCACTCTCGTCCCAGTCTCACCCTCCCCACCATACCCACGCAGGGGAGTGTGATCTGTGGGACCTCCTCTAAGAGCTTAGACCAGGCCCAGGGATGTAGCTCAATGGCACAGTGCCTGCCTGGCAAGAACGAGGTGGTGAGTTTCAGTCCCATAGCCCCCTCAAAAAAGAGGCTAGACCAGGGCTCCCTGTGTCCTTCCCAGCACCTACCCTGCCTTGATCCTTCTTGGTGGTGTCTACTGCTACCTGGCACCTTACAAGGTAGGTTGTCTAGTCAATTCCTTCTTGTCCCCCAAACCACACACACACACACACACACACACACACACACACACACACACGAACATAACCTCCATGAGGGTTCCTTAGGGCAGGTATGAAGCTAGGAGGTGCTCAGAAAGGAATCACTGACACACAGCACTTAGTACAATGCTTACAATGTGGGGTGAAAGGTGTTCTACATCAGAGGTCACCCCGATTTCATAGGATTGATAGCCTGTAAAGCTGTAAGTGGTCATCTTGGATGACTAGATGCTCTCTGGATCTTCCTAGAACTGTGGCCAACTCCCAGGTCCAGGCCAGGAGGTCTCCTCCAATGACCATGGGGGAAGGGATACTTCAAGAGGCAGGGACCCTCCAGGGGGTGCAGCGGAGCTGGGCAGGGCATGCTGCTCCACTGCAGCAACCCTCCAAGGAGAAGCCACATGACTAGGGACCTGTGCAACCAGCCACCCTGTGCTCCTTGATCACTCAAAGCTGCGGGTGGGAAGGGGGATGGCACAGCCACCGAGTTTCCACTTTTTTTTTTCAGTTCGAGCACACTGAACCCAGAACCCTGGCATTGGGCAGCATCCCCAGTCATTTTCAAATTTTACAATTTTGAGACACATTCTTGCTGAGTCACTAAGCTGCCCAGGCTCAAGTTCTCACTCCTGCCCCAGCCTCTCAGAGTGCCGGGATTACAGGTGTGAGCTTAGTTCCTACATTTGAACCTGGCTCCTTCCTTGGCAGGGAAGGTGGCAGCCCCACACCTGACAGAACAGTCCTATGGGCTAGGAGTTCTGCAAGGGGAAGTAATGTAAGGGGACATATAGGCTGCCTCATCACCAGAAGCCCCTCAGATACTAGCTCCGGTGAGGAGCTTCAGAGAATTACGTTACATAGCTTTAGCGCCAGAGCCTGTGGCCTGTCCCAAACAGCAGGTCAAGAAAGGGGCCCAGGCATATGTGTGAGTACACACACACACACACACACACACACACACATACGCACACACGGAGGGTGAGCATGTCATATGACATATGGAAATAAGAAAGGGAAGGAGCCTAGGGCCCCAGTACTCGTCCAAGCCAATCAGGAGGCAAAAGGTGATATGTGAGGGGGAGCCCCAGGAGAGAACCCTCTGACACTATCCTAATAAATAACTTTGAATAGGCACGTAATAAGAAATAGAAACACAGGCAGTTGATGGGGAGACCAGCTCTTTGTTCGTAGAAGGAACAAAGACCCTTGGGCAGAAGAGAAGAGGGCAGGTACTAATATTACGGTAGCCAGCTCAGGCTGCTTGTCTATTGATCTGTCATTAACTACCCCAAGGAAATGAGCCAAGCCAGGCCTGGGAACAGGGAGGGATGACATTTGGGCTGCAAGTTGATAAGGGTCAAAGGAGCAAATGAGATGTGAGGGAGTCCTGCATCAGCAACCTGGCAGAACTAGGGGACAGGTTCAGGGGGACAGAGGGGCCAATCCTGGCACCCCCAGCACTCTAGGCCAGGCAGCCCCCCCACTGGGACCTGCATCTCTGCAGGGCAGAGGATGAGCCCCATCATCACCACCAGCAGCCCTGAGAGCTTGCCAGCCATGCAGAATCTCAGGCCAGCTCCAGACCTGTACAATGAGAAAAGTGTTTGCCAGTGTCTGGGGTACAGGAATGTTTGAGAACTGTTGATCTCTGGAAAAGGGGCCTTGGGAGGCTGGTCCTGTGGGAATCTCATCCTCAAGAATCTATGTTTTCATAGCCTCCACCAAGAGTGTGTGCTATGGTTCTCCAAAAGATGCACAGTTTTTTAAAGTTGCTTTTGTCCGCACTTTACAGAAGATTGCAAAACCCTCACTTAACAGTAAGAGATTACTTCCGGTTACCAAGCCTGGGCTGCCAAGGCTGGGGGATGTCTGGAGGAAGGAGCTGCTGGAGCCGGGGGCGGGTGGCTAACGCTCCCCCAAGCCATCCTGGCAGCATCACTGCCTGACCCCAGGGCCAAGTCTTCTGGGCCCCTCAATGCTCCCGATGAGTCAAGAGTGTTCAGCCACTATGAAAGGCACAGCCCCCACCCCCACCTCCCTTTGGGCTTACATTTTCCTAATTAATCCTGGAAGATGGGCTGTGCCCTTCCTCTTCCACTGGGGGGCACCTTCCCAGGCCTTTCTGGCCAGGAGGGACCCATCTCACAGTCCCCAGTGTTTCAGAAGGGCTTATAAATGAGCTCTGGCAGCCTGAACTGGGGCCCCACAGGAGACCCAGAACCTCTTCAAAACAGAGCCCTGACAATTAGGCAGTCTGAGTTTTGAAAGGCTTGGGATTGATGGCGTGGACAGTAAAAATATCACCTGGGGAGCTGGGTGTAGTCCTCCGAGGGTTGCCTGAGGTCAGTTGCCATGGCAACGGAGAATGAGCTCAACCTTGTAACTGACCCTTATCTTTTTTTGATCTGTGGGCCACTTGGGGCCAAGGCTTGAAATCAACTGGAAAATAATCCAGTCACATATCAGAAGGAAAACTATTTATACTTATTTACCCAGGTACCCACTCATATCCCCACTTCCACAATGACGCTGCTGCCAATGCCACGTCCAGTGTCCACACGGAGGCTACAGGACGGCAGGAAAGAGGGGAGGCTGAATTCTACCCGAACAGAATTAGTTATTTCCACGTCTGGTGCAGTATGGTATCAGCAATGATTACTGCCTCCCCTCACTTCCTTCTTGCTCAGCCGCCCTGGCCCATACCTCCCAGTGTGCAGGTCAAGGCAGCATGCTTGTGTCTCCACCCGGCCTGCTGCGTAGGCTGATCACTAGGTTGCCCTACTGGGTCCTGGTGTCAGTGAGCCTTGACCTGACCACAGGCTTGTCTGTGGCCGAGAAGGCCCACATGGAGGTGCCCACGGCCACCTTTCTTCTGCACATCTGGGGGAGCGGCCAAGATAAGAGTTTGGTGGAAGAAAGCTTGGAGCAGGAGAACAGTGGGCTGCTGGTCTCATGCTCTGGGAAAGGCTGCTGGCTCAGCCGCCCCACTTGCACCCTGGGGTTTCCATGGTAAGATGGGCCATCTGGCCAGAGCCTGTCTCCAGGACACAGCTATCCTAAGTTTCAAGTACTTCACTCCCTCGTCTTCCGAAACTCAAATCCAAAGATCCAGATGGTTCCACTGACCTATTGCTCCCGGGAGCCACGTCAGACAGATCTTAGCTAGGGGGTCAGTTTAGCTGCAGAATGATTCTGGGCTTGTGCCCTTGGAGATTTCCCATCACAGTGCACAGGACAGCTCAACTGACTGCTCCCTACCCACTTCGTTTTAGCAGGATGAGATTGAGATCCTCTGGGGAGTGGGGGTAGACATGGCTTTGAACCAGGCAGCTGGAGTCTTGGCTGTACTGCAGACTCACAGGGCAGTTACGGACCAAGCACCCACTGTCCGTGCCTTTGTCTCCTGTCTATGAAATGGATCCAAGCTCATCTACCTCTTGGGGCTATTCAAGCACAAGAGAGAATAAGGTAAAGAGCCTGGAGTATAGACTACTGTGACTGCCACTGTCACTTCTGCCATCATGTCCCCCTGCAGCCCTATGCCCAGGGCCTGGTAACCCGCACACAGACACCTACTGTGGATGTCATGGAGGAGTAGGAACTTGGCCTTCCAGAGAGCATAGGCAGGAAGCCTGTGTCCTCTCACCTCCATCTTCCAGTAAATTCGACAAAAGTTCTAAGACTGTACCAGGCCCACTGCAAGCACTCTATCTATGCCGTTTCCACCTTCAAAGAGCCTGTGTCAGCTGTGTCTACACTTCTCCACCTCCACATGACACCCCATATCTGTGATGGTAAAGCTTGAGTCCACATTTCAAACCCTTTTGTTCAACCTGCTCAACCATAGCTCTTTGCAGCTTCCTTTTTTATTTTATTTATGGTTCTTTCCCTTGCTCCTCTTAAAACTCTGTGGGATTTTCAAGGAGATCCAAGCAGGACCTGATAAGAGAGCAAAGCTCAGACTCACACACCCTCTCTCTACTCTGGCCTTGGCCAACCCTCCCCTTAGCTGGGCCAACAGGTAGCCCCAGAATTTGAAAGGCTCCCAAACCTTGGACCTAGACTGGTTCAGCTTGGCGGGGCTGGTTGAGTCGGGAGGGCTGCTCCTTCTAGCTCCACCCTCTGATCACCCCCTCGGGGAAGGCAGCTCCCAGGACCAGGGTCCTGACTGGTGAGGAAGAATGTAAACCACCTTTCCAGAGGCCCTAAGCGTTGATGCAGCAGACAGTGGGATACCAACCTTCTAGCTCTCCCAGACGTGGTGACTGGTTGTGTTAGCAAGAGAAATGTCACAGACTAGGACCTGAGCATATTACCAAGAGACAAAAAGTAACTATCTCACCTACTTAATGGAGAGACGGAAAAAAATAAATGAGTGAGTCACCAAATAACCTCAGACAAGAGAATAAAGTGGATCTCCACTGAGAACCGTAAAGACAAAATTCTTGGAGTTGTAAGCAATTTAGAACTCTGGGGCTAGGGATATAGCTCAGCGGCAAAGCTCTCGCCCAGCAAGTGCACCGTCTTGGGCTTGATCTCCACCACTGCAAAAAAAAATAACTAATTTTTAAAAAACAGCTTCTCTGTTACAAAAATTACAAAAATACACAGAACTTCTATGTCTTAAAACTTGCAGAATTGTAGGGTTTGGGGATTATTATCCTGCAAAATTAGACAGTGGACTATTCTCCTCACTCCTATACCCCTTCTACTTAACAAAAACTGAAGATGGTTGTTCAGAAAATGAAGATTCTATGATAACCCCCAGGGATCCACCAGGTACCAGGAGGTGGCTTATTTCTCCTTAACATGCCAAGCACCTACTGATGCAGATCACTGATCTCAGATTAAAGTTCTCCACAATAAGGTGGCTGCCTAAAAATCCATCATGTTAATAATCCTCAGATTAAAGTCCTCTAATAATATACAATTATCATGACAGGCAAGCTACAACACCCTTATTGTCACTGACTCTAAGGGAGACCCATGTATTACCCCCACTTTAAGGGTTTCTCTCCCGCCAACATCATTTTCTGTCCCTACCAAGATCATTTGTTAAGATGAGCAACAGCTTTATGTCAAAAAACTAGCTAGCTAGCCTCATGCATTCACGCAAATGCAAACACATGCACAAAATACAAGTAGCAACATTTTTTTTCGAAGTTCTGTGCCCGGGAAGACACAGGACAGTCCTTGTAGTTAGTAGTACTAAAAGCAAGACAACCTAGTGCTCGGGCTGAACATCTGGACACTGGGAATCCCCACCCCCAGCAGAAAAAAATACGTGACAAAGCTAAAACTTGAGTGATTGCCATTAAAAGTTTTTAAAAGGACAGCTACTAGATTAGCATTTTTAATATAGTAGTCATTACTGGCCACTTGTGGCTATTTTAACTAATTAAAGTTAACAAACTTTAAATTTGGCTTCTGAATCACAGTAACCACATTCTTGTGGGTAAGGGCTAGCAATCTGGACACAGCACCACATTTCTTTGAGGAGCAGAAAAATCTCCTGGATAGCATTGTTCTGAGATTCAGGTAAGGTAAGGATACCCCTGACCTATCAGCATTAATCCTGCATCCTAAACGGTGTTGGGCACCTATCAAGTGTTCAATAAGTACTTATTGAATGATGGCACATGTGCCTCAAAATACTCCTCAATTTATGATGGTGTTGCAACCCATTAAGTCTGTCATAAACTGAAGGTATAGTAGGTCTGAAATGCATGTCATATGTCTGAAATGCCAAGTGCCCTACCTAGTTCAGCAACTGGAAGAGTACCTGTTGTCCTCCCTCTTGTCCTCCCGTGTGACTTGCTACTACTGCCCCGAATCTCAAGAGAACATCCTATAACATATTGTTAGCCCAGGAAAAGAAAATTCAAATTTCAAAGAAAACTGGAAAATTATACCAACTTTATATGACTCTCACACTATGGTTAAGTTGAAAAACCATAACTTGGATCATTGAAATCATGGACTGTTTGTACAGTGAAGAATACCTTGGCCCTCTTGCTTATTTAGCACATGCCTAACCCAAACACTGTGGTTTTGGACCAGCAGGCCACGAGACAGATCAGTAACACCTGGGCCACTAGCTGGTCCAGAAGCCACAAGCAACACCACGACTCAGCCACTCCTCCTGAGGAACCCCCACGCTCTCTACTGCACCTTGTTTAGAACACATGGATGCCTGCAGATAATGGACATCTGGGAGCTACCAAAGCCAAGACAGAACAACCAGTTTGGGAAGTCCCACCTTTCAAGCAGCTGAGCCTGCAGCTTGGGAGACAGCTAAATGGTCTGAAAGGTGTCTTGCCTCTTCCTCTGTAGGCTGCATCTCAAAGAATCAGCATTTTGCTGACACCCATGACATGAAGATGGACGCTAAAGCTGGGAGACGCCAGCACCACAAGGAATAAGCAAATGCATTCACACTGAGGTCGGTTCCTTCAAGCAGCGACTGAGCCTTGGGGACACTGACACTTGGAGTGGTTTCTCCTCACTTCAGCTGAAAGCTCCATGAGATCATCAGACTTATAGATGCAAGGCACACGACCCTACATGAGGGTTTCTAGGTAGAACTGTCCTTTTGTCCTCTTGCCTCTCCCCCCATCATCATCAGAGCACCAAGGATAGTGCTGTGCTCAGTTTCTCTTCATCCTCTAGGAAATAGGAGGGGGATGAGACCAGGCCTGTGCGGCCCCAAGCTCACCGTTAGCACTAACTTGATTCATTCAGCTCCAGAACTGAGTCCTTCCAGACAGTTTATCTGGGATGCTCTGGACCCAGCACCCAGAGACCACATGTGAGGCCACCCACCTCTGGGCAGTGTGGACCCCCTACCCAGCCCAGTCCTCTGCCTCACCCACAGCCAGCTCTCCTGCCCACCCAGCTGTGCCTTCCCTCGTGCAGCAGTCCCACACCAATCCTATCCTCTGCCAGCCCTGGCCTAGCACTGACAGCTCCCACCTTGGAGAGACAGGGGACAGGTAGAGTGCACAGAAGGAAGGAGGCAGGCTAGTTGCTGCATGGCTGGGGAGCTAGGTGGAGGACCCACAACCTGCCTTGCTCCAAGCCAGCTCAGCAGGCAGAACAGCTGCTAGTAGCTGTGATGAGAGGTGCCAGCGCCAAGCCCATGTGCAGTGGCAGGAAGACGCCCCTCCATGCAGAGCTGGCTGGCACTGTGCCTTCTCCTTGGAAAAGGCATCTTCATAGATACTTTGGGGAAAAAAGTGCATCCAACACCTGGCACTTCACCCTCGGTTTCCACCTTGGCCCATCTCCTCCAGTTCAGCCAGTGCACACTGACCCAGTAATCCTCCAGGCTCTACAGAACCATTTCACTCTCCTGTTCAAGAACCAATGGTGGCTATCTTAGGACTCCACAGTGCGGAGCAGCAAATTCTAGGGGACACTGGGTGCTTGAACAGGCAGAAGTTAGGGGCCCACCAATGAGACCCTCAGTCTTCCCACATGTCCCATACAACTCCCCAAACCAGGGCCCAGGACAAAAATCACTCTGAGAGGGTAAGGAGATGGGCAGAGGTCTACTGTGAGACAGCAGTGTCCTTGTCACTGAAGGATGTGCTCTGGAGGGATGACACCTCAGTTTTCACTGGCCATCTCTCTCTCTCTCTCTCTCTCTCTCTCTCTCTCTCTCTCTCTCTCTCTCTCTGTTACACACACACACACACACACACACACACACCCCTGTCAGATCTTAGCAACCTCACTCAGAAAGGCTAGCTGCTAGCTGTTGCTCCAAAACCCACCATGAGAACCAAAGTGTAGGTTTTCCTGGCAAAGAAAATAGCTCTAATCCCAGCCACAATGTGGACCTAGATTCCTAGGGGAAGAAGATAGCCCAAGCCCAGAGCTGACTACTTTCGCCTCATGCTTTAACCATCCCCAGGCACACAAGGTCAGCTCTTGGAGACAACTCAGAAATCCAGAAGCCAAGTCCTAGCAAAGCACACTGAATGGTGCTACCACGAATCCGAAATGAACCCAACCCCTGACTCTGGTCCCTTGGGTGGAGATCTATGCACGGCCCTAGCCTGACTTCCAGGTGGATGGCTCCCTTCTCCCTGACCAGAGCCCAGAAGAGCAGAAATCCCACCTGCCCTGCATAGACTGCACATACAATATGAAATTGGGTCCCATGAGACATCTGTCCTGCTGTCCACACAGGACACCTGCCTAACTTCCATACACTAAGCCCTTCCTGCCAACAGCAAGATGTCTTCTGAGCTCAGCTCACGGGTCCCTGTTCAGAGAGGCACTTCCACCCTCCATCCCGCATGGTGTGAGACCTATAGAGGACACTGTTCTCTGCATAGAGAATCTAGGCTCCCCTCCATTGGTGCACTCAAGAAGGGAGGACAGACCACCACTTCTTGCTCCTGTGGACTGGGCATTACCAGGGGCTGGCCAAGTGCCTGCTTTCAGCAGTGCTCAATAAGTGCTTGTCTAGTGAAAGTATGTTCTTGAGAGACAACAGTGTTCAGTCCCTGTCCCTAGGTCCCTAAATCAGATATAAACATAGGCTCCAAAGGAGTTTTATATTGCTTTGGGTGGACAGTCTTCCTTCTCACACAGTGAAATAGAAACATTTGATTAGAAATAAATCAAACTGGACTGGGGAGGTAACTCAGCAGTCTAAGTACCTGCCAGGCAAGCGCAAGGACCCAGGTTTGATCCCCGGTACTGCATGCTGTGCTGGTCCCGGAAGCTCAGGTGCACCACACTGGCTACCGACATCAGGCGTGGTGGTGCACATCTGTAATCCCAGTGGTGGGGAGGCTGAGATAGGAGGAGCACTATGAGTCTGGGCTGTGTAGCAAGACCCCTGTACCAAATAAAGAAATAAGCTGGGTATGGTGGTACATACCTATAATCCCAACGCTTGGGAGGCTAAGGCTGGAGGATAGTTGCAAGTTTAAGACCAGCCTGGGCTACAAAGTGAGCTCAAGGCCAGCCTGAACTGCATAGCAAGACCCTGTTTTTAAATAAATAAATAATCAAGCCACATATTTAAGCCAACAGATATTGGTAAAAGGGAGAAAGGACAGAAGTAACAATACTAGTGTGTGTGTGTGTGTGTGTGTGTGTGTGTGTGTGTGTGTGTGTGTTCTGGGTGCTGACTGGAAATGCTGCCTGAAGGACACACACAAAAGTATCAGAGGATCATTTCTAGGTAGCTGGATGCATTTTCTTTTAGTTTTGTTTGGCTGTGTTTTCTAGTTTTACAGCCTGCAATAAGCATATCTAGCTTTCATAACAAAATCAAATAAAAGCTTTTCATTTAAAAAATATTTGTGCTGGGAAGATAGCACAGAGGTATAAGTGCCTCCTTGGCAAAGCGTGAGGACCTCAGTTCAATCACTGGTACCACATGCCGTGCCAGTCCTGGAACCCCGGGAGCACTGTGCCAGTCCCAAAACTGGGTATGGTGGCATATACCTATAATCCTTCTAGCATCCCTACAAGTCTGAACTGCATAGCGAGACCATGTATCACATAAATAAATAATTTTTTTTAAATGTTGAATCCACTGAATAATAACTGAGATGCTGGTGCTGGGGATAGCTTTGTTCTCTCAGCCTGGATCTTCCCCTCTGGAAAAGGAGGTGGCTGGACTAGATATCTTTTTTTTAAATATATTTTTAATTAATTAATTAATTAATTAGTGTGTGTGTGTGTGTGTGTGTGTGGCCAGCTCAGCCCACCAGCGGGCGGGGCGGGCTGGCATGTGGTGCTAGGGGATTGAACCGCGGTCCCTGTGCTTTGCTAAGCTTGTTCTAAGTAGGTGCTTTAGACCACTGAGCCATCTCACCAGCCCCGTGGACTAGAGATCTTCGCAGCCCCACACCACCCTTGCCCGGAGGCTCCTCGGGGCGGAAAGCTTGGCAGCAGTGACTACTCACCCAGCAGCTCTTGCTGGACAAGGCTGGCCAGAGATCCACCTTCTGGTCCCCAGCACACAGGTGCTCCCCGTGGCCTTGACTGAATTCTATTATCTGTCAAGAAGGCCAGGCAGGCCACTTTTCCTGACTAGGTTCTGTGTGATGGGACCAAGTCATGTCTCCTGGCCCCAGCAGCCCTGGCTGTAAACTAGGGATATGACGATGTGTGATGCTGGGGTTGAGCGGTGCAGTGCATTTGTACAGTTGGCCAGCACCTGCTGGGCTCTCGGCTACTGTTAGTTTTCCTGCATCGCTGTGCAGATGCTTTGACAAGGTGTGAGTTGTCATCCATTCTCACACTGCATTACACTGCGTGCATGTGACACAGGGGATTTACTGCAGGCTAGTGCCATGGAGGCCATGAGGAATGCTTTTGGTAGGCCTTAAGGCCACAAAGCAGAGGCCAGGAGGGGTGGGGAGATGGAGCCAGGGTTCTGAGTACACAAGAGATGCCAGGCAGGCACAGGAACACACACGATGTGTGACAGCCTCCAGCCCCAGACCTGCTCAGACTTTCTTAGCAGCCACAACCGCTGCTGTGTCCAGGCGAGGTCCCAGCC
The DNA here is from genome assembly GCF_000260255.1 of Octodon degus. Classification (NCBI taxonomy): domain Eukaryota; kingdom Metazoa; phylum Chordata; class Mammalia; order Rodentia; family Octodontidae; genus Octodon; species Octodon degus. The sequence continues at coordinate 1,564,956 of NW_004524749.1, forward strand.
TTCAGAGGGGGTGGTAGCTCTAGGCCACATGCAGCCTGCCCAGATCTGCACCCTCCACCAGATTGCAGATGACAGGCTTGAGGGCTGGGAGGCTTTGTGTCAAAGGAGACTTGGTGATGAGAAAGGCGAAAGGATCAGCTGGGCTCAGAGGACCCTGTGCCTCTCATTCAAAGGGCCCAAAGAGAGGTCTCCTCTGAACCCCTCAAGTCTTTAAGAGCTTTCTAAACTTTCGTCTGAGGTCTTCTTGCTGCCCCTGACCATCCCACTGGCTTCCAAAGAGACAGCAGAAAGGAATCCAAAGATCCAATATTTGTATTTTGAATGCTAATTTGACATAGAGGAGTGGGCATGGGGGAGTGTTTAGAATCAGCACTCCAATAAGCCCACAAATGACGCCAGTATTTTATAAGCTTGTTAGAAACAAATCACCCCTCAGCTGATGTTTACTTACTGATGAATCATAAAAGGGCTCAATACACAAAGAGTAAATCCAAAAAGAATGTCTTTCTTCCATCCCATCTTCAGCCACAGTGCAGGGGGCCCTGACGAGCACAAGCCAGCTCTCCAGCCCTGCCCCCCATTCCCGCAGCCTCCCCAGGGTGGCAAATCACTGGCACCAGCCCCATCTCTGTGCCCACCCCCTCCTGGCCCCCACCCATTGACTGGCCTAATCTAAGGCTCAATCCTCACTCGGGAGGCAGCTCCGTCCTTCTGCTGCCCCCGGAGTCCTCTGCGGGAGCGGATCCAATCCAGCTAATTTGCATAATGATGAAGCCCTCCAGTGCGGGCTGGGTCTTGAGAGGGTTGGGAAGAAATATGCCCTGTCCTTTGGAGAGGTACACAGAAGGCTCCGTGCACCAGGGAGGGATGGGCTCCTGGCCGGAAGGAGGGGTGTATGTGGGCAGCCTGGAACCGGCAGCATGCACGCCAAGGACAGCTCCTCGCTGCTGCCCGCTGAGCCGGAGTCCAGCTGGCCCAGCTGAGGAAGGACTGCCCAGGGCTGTAAAGCAGCAGGAAGTGAGGTACAGAATGCCAGTTCCAGACGAGGCTGGCAGACCCAGGTCACAGTGACCGCCACTCACCGGCTGGCTGACCTTGAGGAACTGCTGACCTCTGTGAGTCTCAGTCTCCTGATTTGTGAGAACAGAGGGATGTCTACACCACAGGGCTGCTGTGAGGGCACAAGGAGCGGCTGTAAAGCACTGATTAGAATGGGCCGACTGCATGCAGCCACCATCGGCCACTACTGTGTGGGCATCATCACTGGGCTTCTCCCTGCACTGTTAGGTCCAACCACCATCCATCCATCCATCCATCCATCCACCCACTCATTTATTTAGCAAATGCCAGGTATTGTGCCAGGCAGTCCAGGACACAGGAATGAATTAGTCAAATGTCTCATTTAAAATGCCTCCAGTGACATTAGGACCCTATGGACCGATGAAGTCTAAAGGAATAGACAGCACTTGCCTTTGATACAACCGAAGGTAGAGGCAGGCAGGGGCACTGGGAACCAGAAGACCACTGGCGGGCTCTGTATCTAGGACTCCACCAAGATACATACTTAGGATGAGAGTGATTTTTTGGATACATGCTACACATCAATAAAATTCCTTGCCTAAGCAGGGGAAAAGAACAGCAAGTATGCTCCTAAGCATGACACTAGTAGCCTTATGGAGGAGGAGGTAGAAAACATTTGGGATGGGAATCCAGGTAACTCTAAGAAGGGATTTTCTGCGAAGGGTGCTAGCACATGCCAGCACATAATGGGGTGTCAGTGGACACCTACTGAGGGAGGCAGGGAGAGAGTGGGTGGCTTCCTGGGAGAGCTAGCCATGGAAAGGGGTGTTGAGGTGCAGAGGTGGGGCAGGGGTCCCAGGAGCAGGGCACTTCAGGGCCAGTGGTGCTCCAGTGGACATCCCCTCATTGGCCAGGTGCAGGTGTAAGCAGTGACCAGATCGTGGGGGCTCTGGCTCTGCTGGCCTCATGTGTTGACAAGTGATTCCAGGGTCACACATGTCCTTCCTATATGTTGCAGATACCAACCAAGCACCCAAGTGCCACCTGCAGCCCTGGTGCTCATGACAGGGTGGGAATAGGACATACTACACTGGTCTCTGAGCTCATCTCCTTGTGCCAATCAGCACTATTTTTTCCAAGTCCAGTGTGAACAGTGTGTCTGAGCTGAAGTGAAGCCTGCTTTCTGCAGTTGGCCACTCATTCTTTACAGCAAAACCATGCTCTGGCACTGTTATTATTCCCATTGTACGGATGGAGGAACTGAGACTGTGAGTTAGGCACCTCCTCCAAGTGTTCAGTGTACCAACAGGGCTGGCTCACAGTGGAAACCCAATTCCTAAGCTCTGTGCTGTCCCAGATGCTGGCCAAGGAGCCCAAGGTGGCCTTCTTGATCCCTACAAAATACCTTTACCCCCATGTCTCTTTTACCCTCTGTGAGCAAGATGGACAGAGGCACCACTGTTAGCTTAACTGCAGAAAGGAAAATTAAGCTTCCAATTTCTAGGACACATGAGGTACCAAGTGACAGCAGAAGTGAATGCTCAGGGACAAGTGCCCCTCAGAGTTCTTTTTCTTGCTCTAGACTATTTGGCCCACAGTGGAGACAAGAGCAGAGAAGGGGCCACCAGTGCTTAACAGGGTAACCCCAGCACATGCCAGCATGTGAAACCCAGGCTCTGGCCACCAGTCCCATGCCATCTTACCCATCCTCCTCAGAGCCTGCGAACTACACGAGTGCTATGCCCAGTGCTGCCGCCTACACAGTCAGGTGACCCTCACTCCACCTGCTCAGCACCAGGTCTTACAAAAGCAAATACAGGCTGGAGCAGCAGCTCATGCTGAACGATTCTCCAAACTTGATTTAAATGGTGATTTTGCAGTTTGGAATGCAAAAGTGTTTTGCACGGCTCATAGAAGTGAGCAGAATGGATTTGCCCATGCTGAACCGAGGTCCAGCATCCGCAACAAAGCTGCACAGATGCTGCCATGACTGGGCTCCTGAGCTGGTAATGACAGGCCCTCCTGGGCTACCTCGGTGCTGGCCGTGTGCTGACCATGACCAGACATTATGCTAACTGCTTCACACCTGCGATGAGCTCAAAACAGCTCTACGAGGAGGTCACAGTCCTGTCCTCACTGCACGGCGCATGACAGAGCTCAAGCCTTCCAATCCCAGGCCTGCACTAACCTCCTTACTATCAGCAATAGCTACCATTCATGGCAGAAGGATAAAAGCGATTAAATTCAATACTTAATTTCTGTTACATGCAAAGCATGGGGCTAGATGTTAGAAACTGAATAGGAACTAAATTCTATCTGCCAGAAGTTTCAAATGATTACCCTCACAACTGCAGGATGTCTTTTCACCATGATTTTTTAATAACTGAGCACATTGCATGTAGTAAGCTCACAATGAATATCTTCTGACTATACAAACAAAGACTTCAACATATTTTAAGAACACATTTGCTTTCCCTCCTGGTTATTCTTCATTCTATTTTAATCCTTCTATATCACTTAAAGTGTTATTCTTCCACTTGGAAAGAGCAGTTCCTTCATTGAGAAACTACCTGGAGGTTGTCCTTGGTAACAGGCTCCCCTTTCTGAGCTTAAGAGTTCTCATTTATAAGAGGAGGATGTAGGGTTCTGGGGTTCAATCACCCAAGGTTATTCAGATATAAAACACTAGGGCATTAAAAGCCAGTCTTCATTCTAACTGGAAAGGACTTACTTTATCCAATAGCTGAGGACAGAGAGGAATAAGCACATAAGGATTTCATTACAAAGTTCAAGGTTTGAACTCTGAGCAAGACATCAGCAAGAGACACTCACAGCAGCTGAAGAATGCATGCCTGGAGGCGAGCGCTATCATTAGAAGGCACAGAAGTGAACGCCCAAGTTGATAGGCCCTGAGCGCAAAGCTAGCCCTAGACACTTTTAGAATAACTCCCTGCACTCCCTGCCAAACCCTATTGTCTTGTCCTCCACAGTTTCACCCTTGCCTGCCAACTTCAAAGGCAGTTGTGACTGTGACCCCAGTTAAAGAGAATTCATTCTTCAAAGCCAGGAGGAAAAAAGAGCATGGAAGGTGTAGCTTAGAGACATGCGTGCTGATGCTTGCATGCTGTGTGACCTTAGGAACTGCTCCTTACTTCTCTGAGTCTGTTGGCTCAAAATTTTTATCGACTTGATAATCTCTCCAAGAAAAAAAATCAGGTGCTACTTTCAGCACCCTGCAGAAAAAATATGAAGTTTGGAGGAATAAACGGAGGTCTATGTTAGTCAGGATAGGATAGGATCTATGGTCGTAACAAAGAGCCCTGAATCTCAAGGGCTGCAAACAAAGGGTTATTTCCCGCTTGCCCTTAGCATTCACTGCTCTGCAAACAGAACACACAGACAGCTATGTTGTCAGAGCAGCTTTCCTCTGTCATCGTGCTGTGCCCAGGGTAGAGAACTCCAGAGGGTCTCACGCTGGTGGTCCCATGAATCAGCCTGGATGCGGCACGGGCCACATCCACGCACAGCCAGCTGGCCAGGATTAGCCACAAGGTGCCACCCAGCACACAGGCTCTAGCTGACTGCAGCCTAAAAGATGACACTAAGGACTGCCACATCCCCACGAGGCACGGCACTCAACAGAGGGCTCTAAGATTCTCAAGGGAGAGGTCAGAAACATAAGAAAGGGACAAACCTTTCGCCAAGCACTGGTGACAGAGGCTCCCAGAAAAAGTCCTACCCAGCAAGGCCAGGGCTACAGAGAGACGGGGGCTCAGGTCACACTGTCTGCCTCCTGGGTCAGACCCAGAGTGGCGAAGGGGCTCTGGCAGAACACCCCAGCCTCGTGCCTCCTCCCAAAGGCAGAAGGTTAAGCCTTCCTCCAGCCCTCTGCCCTGGCCACCGGTGCTCTAGTGAGCACACCAGGTAAATGCCATGTGCTATCTTGGGGCTTTGCGAAGAAGTCGCTCTCGACGATAATGGCTTTAGGAGGCTATGCAACTGCACGCCTGGCATTGGAAACATCGTCTGAGGCCAGGTGTTGCATCTCTAATTAGGATGGGGATTTTTTTCACCCCACAAAGAATTTACATAATTGGGAAGGAGGTTACAACAAGGACCAGCCCCGCCGACTGTGCCTTTCCATGCCCTCCTTCCGCTTTCCCTTGCACACTTTAAATTTAAGGCAGAAATGAATCGATTTGAATTTTTTGAAATTAATTATCATCATTGCCATGGAAAATGTATCTACTGCCTTCCTTGGGGACTGGAGAGAAGAGGGGGTGCTCTTGTGTGGAGAGCGGCCCTGGGAGATGCCACACGTCACCGCTGCACTCTAAAGCAAGCGCCCCCACCCTGCCGCCCGGCCTCACCCAGCTGGTCTTCAGAGCATCTCCCTGTTTGATCTGAGCATTCTTCAGAATTTTTTTTTAGTACCAAAATTAATGCTTTAAAATGTCACTTGCTACAGTAAAATTTATCAACATTATTATATACCATAGAAACTGCCATCCCAGACAAATGCACGACATTAAAATTTGGTCTAGAGCTCCCCAGAGGAAACGTTTGCTGCAATTTGTATAACAGTTTATATATTTATGCTATTTAATGGTACAAAGCAATAATTATGACTTCATTCACTGATAAGCAACGGCATTACATAAATCTGATGCGGATTTAGAACATGCCAGCTCTGACACCAGTGTACTAGTTGTAAATTATGTTGCCGTTAAAAAAAAATCTAAGCAAATATGAAGGAGCAGCAGGAAACTAATAATGCATCTCCAGCTGTTCCAGTTAACCTGCAAATGTGGCCATCTGCACCTCGGGAGAAGAAGGAGAGAGACGGGAGGGCGGGGCAGGGAGAAGCAGCCGGCCGCCTTCCTGCAAAGCACAAAGCATCCCCTGACATCTAGCCAATGACCTTGCTCCTTACACATGGCCAGTGCAGAACTGGGAAAGTTCCCAGGGAGCAGGAGGTCCCTTGTCCACTGCTCTGACACCCACGCCCGAGCCTGTTCTCGCCTAGGCCAAGAGGAAGGGTCGGTGTCCTCTCTCCTTTCTTCTCCTTCTAGGGGCTCCTCTTGCCCCTCGGCATTCCCGTTCACCAGGCAGCATCCTTTACAATGTCAGGTGTGGGGACTGGCGGGAGGAAGAAAGAATGACTGTCCTAAATGCATGTCCACTTCTGATGGAGCCACAGGGCACAAGCACTCCAACTAGAAAACAGGACGGAGGTGCTCAGGCAACTGCAGATCACACACTGAGTGGCAGGTGGAAAGATGGCTCTGGGGGCTGTGGATGAATCAGGGGACACCCAGGAACTGTGGGCTGGGTCCTCTGCTGTAGCCTGGCCATGCGTGTCCCACTGGTAGGGAGCTGGGTGCCGGTAAAGGACTGCTCAACCCCACGCAGAGGGCGCTAGACAGCTGTCTCTGGCAGGTGTGTGATGCAGCGTGAGGCCAAGGGCTGCCAGGACCTTGCCTACAGCAGCAAGGCTCCCCATAAGGCCCTCGCACCCCAAGCCTGAGGACTGCGGTCATTTTTCTTTCTGTCTCTCTTGAGACTGCCCAGGAAAGCCAGAAGTCCAAGGCCAACTTAGGTTATATAAGAAGATGCTACCTCAAAAAAGCTAACAAATAAATAAAAAAGCTCACACAAACAAAAAAGCTAGCTAAAGTAAGAAATATAGGTATCGGTGGCTTATCACACACCAAGGCGAATGCATGAAGCCACAGCAGCTCGGCCAGCGCAGTGCACCTGCGTGTGCTCGCCTCTGCCTCCCTTCCACTCAATTCTATCCTGCACTCTGCTCTGCTTTGCTCTCACCCTTTCCACTGTGCTGGCTGTGACTAAGATGTCTGTAGGGTTTGCAGGCAGACAGCAGCTTGCCATGTGACAAGCATTGGCTGATCGCAGAAGGACAACTGAGGCTCGGAGGTCTGCTCCAGGTCTGTGGCCCTGTGTGCTCTCCTGCTGGCTCCTGGGGGTGCCCTCTGCAGCTGGAACATGGAAGCTCCCTGCTGGGCTAGAGACAGGCAGAGGTGCCGTGGGTCTCGGAGGGCCACAGGGACAGTCAGCACAGGCTCCCTCAGTCCCTTACATTATCGTCTCCCAAACAGAACAGTCATCCCTGGGCCATTTCCAAGTGGGTTCCCAAGTGCCGGCCCTCAAGCTGGGACAATGGTGAGATCCCATGGCCCTCTCTTTTGCTTACAACTTCCTATTGTTTCAAATGACTTTGTAACTAAAAAAGCAACGACTTTTGGAAGGCAGCTATGCTCACTACTGTACCACCAACACAGGTGCAACGTCTTTTGGGTACCCACTTTTTCAACAAAAACTTCTGAGAGCTTCAATCAGTCCCTCCATCGCAAGCTGTGGGGTGTGAGTCCGACCAACATCTCCAACACAGCCTCATCCACCTGCCCTCCAACTAACACACATCAGCTCACTGCAGGGCACTCTCTCTCGGTGTCCAGGACATGGTCCTTTTAATGTCTAAACAGCATTAATTCCAAGAACCAGAAAAAACATTCCCTCTATCGGACCCTGGTCAGTGACACTTCTGACAGATCCTAGAGTCAAATTAGTAGCTCTGTCTGTCTGTCTGTCTGTCTCTCTCTCTCCCCCCTTTTTGGTATTTTTTTAGGGAAAGGTCTACAGGTTCTCACTACTAGATCGGATTCATAGTGATCTGCCTGTTTACAGTCTCCCAAGTGCTGGAATTATTGGTGCACACCACCATACCCAGTCTCAATTGCCATCTCATTGTGCCCCGGGGACAGGGCCAGCATGGCTGGCCCGGTGATCGAACCCTGGCCCCTGTGCCTGCTTGCAGGTACTTTAATGCACTGTAGTAGCTCTGTCTCTTTAACAAGGACAAAAGACAAGGGTATAGTCAGCCCAGGGCAGGCTTACAAATACTCAGGATGTGTGTTCATGCTGGGACAAGAAAGTGTGGGCTGGGCTGGGAGCCTCTCTATTCCTAGGGGAAGGGATACCAAGGGGGCAGCCCTATGACCCTGTACTGGGGCAAGCAGAGCTGCAAAAACACTACCTGACCTGATAGGGTGAGGGCGTTCAGACACACAGTGTGAGGGACTGGCCATGGTGGCTGGTGTTGGAACAAGGTGCCCGGCCTGTCCCACCCCCAAATCCCAGCTGTGGTCCTTGCTCAGGGGTCATATTGTGTGTGTGTGTGTGTGTGTGTATACACACGTGTGTATACACACGTGTGTATGTGTGTGTGCACTTTGGTGGTCAACACTCTAAAGGACAAAACTGTAATGTTGAAATCTAGACTTCTGGCTTCTCTTTAGACCTCTGAACATTAGGACTCTCCCAGGATTCAGTCCGCTGGATGACTCTCTGCTGGGGCATAATGGCCCCACATGCAGCTATTTGACACAGGTACCTTAATGCCTGGGCCCGTGCAGGTGTGAAGCTAGTGGTCCTTGAACTACCAGGTAAAAGAAGAGCAAAGAGGATTCTGGACCTCCTCCCATGAACTTGCTGTGGGACTTCAGGCAAGCTCCAGCCCCTCTCTGGGCTTCAGTGAAAACTGTACAATGACAAGGTGGGCACTGGCAGCTTTCATAGTTAGTGACTCCAGAATGCCAACTTGGGCCCCCTGACATGGAGGTGGGCCAGGTGGGTTTCCTGGGGAGACGCCAAGCTGGCGGCAGAGGAAGGGCTGCTGTAGGACCTGCAGCCAGCAACGCTGCGCCCGGCGCCAGCCCCCAGGCTGCGCTGACGCCACTCCTCGGCAGCTTGATATGAATATTGTGTCAGAGATTGGAGATATTAAGAATGACAATGCATTATGACTGCAGCAGGGAAATCTCAGGAGTCCTAAAGATAGGATTTCAAAATCCTCAGCCAAAAATCAATAGTAATGCCCAAGAATTTATAAAAGAAGCACGTCAGTCTGCATTTGAGAAGACACACTTCTGGTTTTCGGCTAAACCAAAGGGACAAGTGCAGAGTGTGTCATTCGGCAAGGGCAGAAAGCAGAAAGCACGAGCCGCCTGCAGGCCGTGAGTGGCGGGAGGCAGCTCGCAGGCTCTCCTGGGGCCAGCAGAGGAACCAGCAGGGCTGCCCCAGATGGCTTCCTGTGGTCCCCCCAAAAGAGGCACAAGAAAGGGGCAACACACAGGGGATGGCAGCACAGTGGGGCCTGTTCTTATTCTTAGCTATAAAATGGGTGCAAAAAAGGGCAGGAATCACCTTTCTCCTGCATTTGTGGTAAGGATCAAAAATTAATTTAAGAAAATCAAACAAGTGTTAAGTATTAAGACCCAAGGAAGAGGGGGCCTGCTGGTTAGCTCAGTTGTTTAAGCGCCTGCTCATGCAAATGCAGTCAGGCACAGGATACCACAGTTCAATCCCCACCTCCACCTGCTTTAGCAGACCTGCCCTTAAGGCAGCCTGAGCCAGCCCCCCCCCCAAAAAAAAATCCTTCTCAATTTACAGTGGTTACATGATTTTAAAGCTGGCTAAAACTGGAATAAAAGATTTTGGAATTTGTTTTTAAAAAAAAAAGATCCAAGGAAGAAAATAGGCTCTGTTGGCAGGCAGAACTGGGTTCTGAACCCAGCAGTGCCACCCGGGTGTGGACAGTCATGCCTACCTCCCCTCTGAGGCATTAGAGGGGCTGGAGGTTGAATCTGCATGGCTTGGCATAATAACAAGCCTCAATAATTGCCTCAGTTTCAAAAACACAAACAAATACAACGTATTAGAATGTTACAATTACTTAGGCAAACTAAATATTGTTTTAAACTTTTTTTTTTTTAACAAATCAGCCTTTGTGTGACACTTCAAATATTTATAAACCTGTGGGACAGTATATGCTTGCAATGCAGGTACCAACTCCCTGTTAAGGAATGTGATTATTATTTAATGTAGACATGTACTAATAAAAACATACTCAGCACGGGGAACTGGTACATAGTGCCTACACCTTACTGCATCTTGATTCCTTTACTTTCCTTCCCCTCTCTCAATGTATTTCTTTCTTTTCTTTTCTTTTTTTTTTTCTTTTTTTGGCAGAACCGGGGATTGAACTCAGATCCTTGCCTTTGCCAGCCAAGCGCTTATCCTACTGGCCATCTACCTGGCCCCTCAATGTATTTCTTAATAAGAGTCACTCTAAATAGACCAGTTAATGATTTATAGGTCTTTTCACGAAATAATTTATTTTCCTGATACAGGGCTCCCCATTTTTAAAAACCTTTTGCTTACTTTTCCTGAATGATGTTCACAAAATGAAGTAGGAGGTTCTTCACTTGACAGGAAAATGAAGTTGCTCAGGAGGGCTGGGAGTGACCGAGGACACACACTGAATCAGCAAAGGCTTGATCCAGCAAGGAGGAGGAGGGTCCACAGCTGCCCCTCCATGGACCCTGCTCCCTCCTTTGCTGGGCTTCACACCCCCCAAAATGACCTCTTTTTTCTGCCAACCCTGCTTCTAGAAGGACTGAGAAGAGGACATCCATGCTGGTAAAGCCCCAAAGAGGATCCTATCTGGCTTTTGACTTTACAGATCATGAGCTTGGACCACAGCTGCTTCTTCTCTCTTTTTTCTTTTTTTAATTTTATTTCATTTCAAGGAATAAAAACAAAAGCAAAAACAAATAGAAACAAAGACAGAAACAAGGAAACATACAACAATCACATATGTTACAGATTTTCAAAACGAGAATAGCTAATTAACAATGGCTCTTAATTATCTATTTTTATCATCAAATCACAGCTTCTTTTGATCAGCCGATCAATCGCTGGATTAACTGCAGTGCTGGGGGTGGAGCGCTAGGCCCTGCACATGCTAGGCAAGTGCTCCACTACCAAGCTGCAGCCCCAGCCCAAGCCCACAGCTTCGGGCTCAGTCCACAGCAGAGCAGCTGGAGCCTAAGAACTACCTCCTTCCCATCCCAAGTTCCCAGGCCAGGAAGCAGAGCATCACACACAGGAGCAAGAATCTAAGCTTTCTGTTCACAAATACTACCAAGGTGGGGGTCTGACACATGCCACCTCCACAGTCTGCCCCAGGTCACCCAGTGGGTGAGTGAGGATGGGGCATCCCAAATCCCAGCTGCTTCCCAACAGCCTGGCCAGGCAGCCTGTCCTTAGCTGGTCGTGGGAACGAAGTGCTTTAAGCACCAAGAATCAACTAAGTACTAAATGATGGAGCACTTGGGAGGTCCTCAGAGCCAGCCAGGAGGGCTGCCTCAGTGTCACCATCTGTGACCATCCTGTATAAGTGTTTTTCTGCTTGCCTATAAGCGAGGTCTGGCATTCAGATCTTGCTGGACTGTTTTTAGTTGGCTCTTTTGATTATAGAAAGCACAGTATGATCATTTATATAGGAAATTTGCAAAATACAAAAGCAGATGAAGATCACCCTCAATTCTGCCCCTCACAAAAAGCCTCATCCTCCAGAGAAGAAAGCCTCCTGGGAGATCTTAAAGGCCAAAGTATCTGGCTCCATGCTTGGTACATAGCTGCCGCTCAACACACGAAAGCTAAGGAAATGTGACAAAGAACAGCCATAGGACGAAGGAACTGGCATGTAAGAGGCATGAGGTCTATGCAGTAAAAATAGCACCTCAAAGTTAAGAGAGAAGTTGGAATCTAGAATGAGAGAGACTTCACCAGGAAGTATGTTTTTTACTATTCATAAGTGCATTTCACACTTAAGTTATTTTTTAAAACTTAATAGACCTCACAGATGCATAGAAAATATGGCTGCATTGAGAGCAAGGTACAGATAGGTACATGGAGCAGGAATTTTCTCCCCAGTAGCAACAAAGTTCAAATGTGCTGGCTATTCCTTTAGATCTCTACTGCCTATATCTAGGTCGCCACCATGCCTGTCCCAGCCTTTGCCGTGAGACAGAAGCTCCTTGTGCCCCCAAATTCTGTCAAGGCTGTGCAGCCTGCACGTGGCTCACAGGTGGCCACTCGGTTCATGGGTCAGGGCCTACCTGGCCCTTACACTTGGTCAGACACTGCAATAATTATCACTTTGGATGCGGTATCTCATTTCATCTTCACAACTCGCTTTTGTGGTCCTCTACTATTTTCTCATATTGCATAGGCAAAATGGCTCATGTGAATTAAGCAGTTTTCCCAAGGATGTAATGCCAGGAAGTGATGGAGGTCAAAGTTGAATTCAAGCAATCTGACTGCAGAGCCCCTGCTTATAATGGCTACACTACAGGAGCTTAAGCATTGTAAATGACAGGTGGATGGGTAGATGGACAGGTGAATATATGGATGAGTGAATAAGAGTGAACTGGTGAACTTACAGGTGGGAAGTGGAAAATGGATGGATGATGGATGAGTGGGTGGGATGGGGTGGGTGCACAGGAAGATGAGTACATGGACAGGTCAATAATAAATGAATGGATTGATAAATGTATGGGTGAACAGATGGGTGGCTAAGGGATGGATGGATGGATGAAGAGGTGGAAAGATAGATCAAAGGGTAAATGGTGAATTCATGCCATACAGGCAGATGCAGACAGGTAACTGTTCTGTGCCTGTCCGGCTCTCCTCCTTCCTGGCACCTGACACCTCATCACTGAAAAACATACACCATCAGAAGACCTCAAGTGAGTGCTGCTCACTTCAAAATCACAGCAACATGAGAAAGGCTGGCTTCCCTGCCATCTTGCCTGGAGTTATCTCTACCCCATGCCACTGGCTTCCTTCTGCCCTTGGAATCCAAGTATGGGCAAGAAGGTAGGGGGGACTTCAAGACAATCCAGGAGAAAGCAAGCCCTGTCCAGTGGCCAGGCAGTCCACGCAGCTTGCTCCAAACTTGTGCTTTCACAGTGAAAACTGACCTAGGATTTCTTCACTTCTGAAGATTCCCCCATGACGCGTGTCACCCTTGAAGTCAGAGCAGAAGGGCCCCCTTTCTCCAAAGCCCTCCTTTTCTAACCCCATGTGCTGTTCTGCCCCAGCACCTCCTGTACTCATCTCCAGATGACCCTTCCCAAGAGATAACCGTGCATCAAGAGCCTGCCCTTCCAGCTCTGAGCCCCTCAAGCCCCCAGCTCAGTCCTTTCCACACACAAGAGCTCCATAGGTACATGTGGCACTGATTCCAGGGTCTCAGAGACCTCCACAGAGACTGCAGCGCCCTCTGCCCTAACCGGTCACACGTAGACAAGTGTCTGTCCAGTCACCAGGCTGTACAATCAGCCATCTGCAGTTACTTCTTTATCCACAAGAGAGCACAGTGTCTTGAAGCTCAACACAAATTCTTTTGTAAATGCCTGGTGTACTTACAGAACACAGTATAACTCAAAAATTATAATTAAAATGTCTTAGCGCCTGTATTTATAGTAACATTTAAACTACTGTGCTTTCTTGAAGTCAGTCATTTACTTGAGAACAGCACACTTTATGGTGAACAGATCTTTGAAACAGTACCGCGGGGATCTAGCCCAGGCACATGTAACTCAATATATGTCAACAGCTGTAAAAATATTGGTGGGAGAAGGCAGGAAGAGAGCCACGAGCCCTGATCAAGTGCCCTGTCTCTTGCATCTGACTGTTTTCAGCTGCTCCCTTCTCTTCCAAATAATTGGGCCATTTTGGTGCCCGCTGCCACACAGGGCGGGCCCTCTTTGAGGCTGGATGATCAAAAAGGTTATAAATGAAAATGATTTCGATGTTGGCGGCCTGGAGAGTGACCAGGGCGTGCGCAGCAGCAGAAGGGGCTGTTCTAATCTTACCAACTGCACGCGGCCGTCGGAGAGTATTCCTGGGGCGCGAGCAGCTCCCCAGGGCGAGGCCGTGGTAAATTCCGCCTAATCCCTTCTGCATACAAATGAGCTCCTGGCAGGAGGAGAGGGGCCAGACGTGCAGCCCCCACCTCTTCTGCTGTCTCTGGGTTGGCTGTCTTGGCTGAATGAACCAGGGGATGTGGCAAGAGCTTCAGGCTGAAGGTAAAGGGGAGACTGCACAGGGGATTGGGGGCCAGTGCTGTGACGATCTGACCCCTTAACCTGGCTGTGGACAGACATGCTTGGGTGGCAAAGAATAGGTAGTATAGCTGATTACCAGGAGGCTGGCAGCAGTGAGGGGGTGGAAAGCTCAGCAGCCTCGAGCAGCTGGAGGAGCAAGAAGGTGTTATGACAGCTTGGGTGGGCACTATTCTTGCTGAAGGTTCAGCACTGATGCTGAGCCCTCATGAAGCCCACAGGGATATTAGCAAGCCTCCTGCCACCCACCAGAGGAGCCAGCAAGCAGGATTCTGGGACAGAGCCCTAGATGGAAGCCGCTCAGTCCTGGAGACACCCTCAGTCTAGCTTTTCATGGCCACTGGGCAGGGCCAGGGCCTCCCTAGTTTCACTCCCCAGAGTGCAAAGCCAAGGCTGGGAATCTGCGTAGAGAGGTGGCTCCAGAGGGGCTGTCCTCAAATGTGGAACAGCCCACAGAGGGGAGTGCGTGCATCTGATCACAGAAGGCAATGGCAGCCTTGACTGCAGCCGTACAGTGCCCCTGGCAGCTTTGCTCGCCCTGACCTGGAGGCCAAGGCTGTCAGCTCCAAACGTTCCAGCCACTTCTCCGAGGTGAGTGTTCCTCACGTGGTCCCATGGAGGGACCCCAGAGGGCCTGGACCCTCGCAGCAGTGGGCCAAGGTCCCAGGCACACTGCATGAGTGGACCCAATGCACAAGCATGCATAGTGCCCTTGCCCACACCTGCACAGAAGGGCCTGGGCTGCAGCTCACCGTGGGGTGGGGTGAAGGTTCCCGGGCACAGGAAAGCCCACCTGCTCTGGGCAGGGCTGCGAAGGCTGCCTTTCCCCAGATCACTTCTCATCCTGATGGTGGTCCAGGAAAGGGGGTCCAGAAGAGAGTCAAGGACCCCTACCCAGCCTGGTGGGGACATCTGGCCCTTTGCTCAGCAGTGAGCCCTTCAGCAGACTGAGGCGCATGTGCAGACATGCTGATCTGCATGGCTCCAGAGCTAGCACTGGCTCAGTTTTGCCAGAGATTCACACACACACACACACACACACACACACACACACACAAACACACCTACCCCACATCCACATCTTCCATAGAAATCAGCAGGAATTGCACATTTTGAGGACCCAATTAGGCTCAGTGTGTATTTGACAACCTTTCAACCTCCAGAAGACATTTATTTTTACAATGCTTTCCAGCTGAGAAATTACTAGGTTCCTGCCCTTCCCCGAATAGTCTTGGCATCAGGAAGCACCAAGGTGTGTGTATCTGGGAGTGAAAAAGGGGACCCACTCTAAGAGGCTCCACAGTGCCATCCTGGCCACTGGGAAAGTGTGGCGAGAGCAGGAGGTCCAGGCAAGTCCTGAGGTCATAAGGAGCCAGAGGGACCCAGCTCGAGGATCCCACTCTGGCTCAGGTTGTCTAGGACAGTATGGGTCAACTGCTCTGAATTAATTATGGGGACTCAGTTGTCCCTTCTCCTTTCACCCAACTCCTTCACCTTTCAGTTCCTAAGTATGACTGAAAGTCAGGTGCAAGTTTCAGATGAAGGCTAGTTTCCTTCTCCTAGGTAGGGAAACTGAGGCCAAGCAAGGCCCACTGACTTATCTCTGGTCCTATCAAATGAAAGGGGCAAAGGGGCCAGGGAGATGGCTCAGTAGAATAAGCACTTGCCTGGCAAGTGCAAGGGCCTGAGTTCAATCCCTGGTTCCACCAAAAAAAAAAAAAAAAAAAAAAAAAAAAAGAAAGAAAGGGGCAAAGTCAGGACTCAATCCCCCGGCTACGTCCACTTCCTGTGTGGTTTGCTCCCAGGAACTAGCCACACTGTGCGTGAGGCTACCTGAGAAAACCAAGCTGCAGGATGGAAGGGAGCCCCTGTGGGACGGGGCTGGGGGACAACAGAGCAAGCAAGCAAGAAAGGAAAAACACAAGACTTCCCTGGTACGTAGCACAGCATCAGCCTGGGGTCAGATGGCCACAGATTCTCTGACTCTTCTGAAAGGCCCACAGGGCACCCCTGTCGGGCTCCATCACTCCCAAGGAAACTGTTCCACCTGCTCCAGGAGGGGCTGGATCCACTCCCATCTCAACATCACTGGCTTCTCTCTCTCCTAAGAACACTGGTCTTATTTTCCCACTTACATGATTAGGACTTCACATCCTTGTGAGGAAAACAAGGTTGTGTGTGCGTGCTTTCCTGGAGGGCGGGCCGCGCCTCCTGGCTCTGCTCCCCTCTGCCCTGCACCATCCTCTGTGCATCTGAATGGGGTCTGCTGTCCACAGCAGAATGATCAGGATGCTGCTGGACACTGCCAGTGACTTCCATGAATTTCGCAGGTATCTCACAGCAGGGTACGTCTCTAACATTTTCAAATAAAGATGAGTGAAGTCAAGGCTGTCCCAGTTAAGTGAGCCGTGCACACTCACCCAAGGGAGGTACAAATAGTGCTGCTGCGTGTGGATTTACCAAGAGCATGACCGTGATGTCAGCATTACCCTGGCTTTGGTCTCTGGATGCCTAAACGTCATGGCGACTTTGCCAGGGTGAAAGATGTACCTAGAAAAATGACACCCCCTCATAGCAGCCCGGAGTTGGGGTACCAAACAACATATGCTGGTGCGGATTTGCTCATGCTTCGGACTCCGCTATCTCATCAGCAGCAGGTTGGTCACGAGCAAAATAGCACCAGCACCGACACCAGGGACAACAGCCCTAATTGCGGCAGTGACAACAACCATCACCCAGAGCCCGCAAGGCTGCTTCTTCGCCTGCCCCCAGCCTCACCTCAGGGAAAGTCCCCACGTATGCAGTATCTCAAAACATTTTAGGGAAACTTGGCCAATCATTTCCATGCATCTTTACTGCCTGGACAGATTACACTCAGGCCCCAAGTGGCTCTCCCCGTTGACAATTTTTCTTTCAAAAAGGCAGAAGTTGCTGTGAGCCAAGTTCTTGCAGCCGAATTCCTGGACACAGTTTCCAACTATTCCAATCAGCCAGCTCTGTGGTTGGGCTGGGATTTCAAGCTTGCCACAGTATGAAGTCCAGTTTGGGCTATATTCCCTTCCCTCTCGCAGCGTGATGAAGGCTTCCCCGCAAAATCAAAAGGCTTACTGTCAAGTTTTCGATTGGTCTGGGCTCCGCGCTATCATGTGTGTGGTGATGGGAAAGAATATGAATGTGATGCCGGCTCTACCGTGGGGCCTTGAGGCCTCGTCCAAGCCGTCCAGGGACCTTATGAAAGTGGAGCGGAACTCTTTTCATGTATATTCCAACTGCTGAAATTCCCCAGATGCGCCACAGTGTGCAAACGCGGTGGAGAAAAGAACAATGGCTGGATAAAAACCGAGGCAGGTCCACTGAGCGCAGTGGAAGCCCAGCGCTGCTAACGCAAGGGGCCCAGCCTGGTTCCCCGCCTCTTCTTTCACCTTTTTCTCCTGTCTTTTTTTTTCCCCCCTTTTTCCTTTTGCACTTGGAACTTAATGAAAATAAAGCCACTGTTCTGCCAGGGAAGAAGGCTGCTCTCTACTTGAATAAATGCGTTTGCAAACTCCCCAAATGAGGTGGACACTGGAGTAAAACATGCAGATGATGACTGGGACTCGAACTGAGGAACAACACTAAGTCTCACTTCTTTCTTTCCTTCAACTACAGATATAGCATGTGTATGACAGCAAACACACATGTATGCAGCTACCTAACACTGGTATCCTGCAGCCAACAGGCCTACTGACTCCTGAGAGATGGCTGTGCTTATCTTCTGCACTCCAAGCTCAATGAAATCATACTGGCCACTTGAAATGGGCCACGGCGGGAAGATTTACACCACTGAAAGTGGCAAAGGTTACAAATCTGGTAACTCTGGGTAACTACGCACTAGCTTCATCACTACTACCTTTATCATAGTACAGTGCATGTATGTGTATGCGTACAGAGATACACAAGTGCATACACACACACACACACACACACACACACAGAGGTAACATACAATCCTATTCACATCTGCATGTTCCCTAGTTTACAACTTCTCTTTTCAATTTATGTATTTGGTACAGGGTCTTGCTATGCAGCTCAGACTCATAGTGATCTTCCTGTTTCAGCTTCCCCAGGGCTGGGATTACAGGCATGTGTCACCACTCCGATTTCAATGGTCCTGGGGCAGGGCCCACTCTGCATGCAGTACCGGTGATTGAACCCGGGTCCTTAAGCTTGCCAGGCAGGCACTTAGACAACTGAGCTATCTCCCCATCCCACAATTGCTCTTTACCTATTTTTTAAACTAATGATGAGAACCTGGGATCTAAGTGAATCAGTATGCTTTTATCATAAAAAAAAAAAAGAAAATCAACTTGTTCATCCAAAAATGTAAAAGCGATAGGTAAATTGATACCCTTTTGTGCCAGGCATTAACTTTCCCCTATTACTGCAAATGTGCTGTACTTGTATTTTCTTCCAGCCCCAGAATTAAACACACTTCTAATTTCTCACTTCAGGTGCATTAAGTGCGGTAGAGGGCACAAATGAATAATTTTATTGATAATAAATTTTATAATCCATGCAGCACTTGCTGAAAATGGATGTGTTCTGGATGCATTCATTATTTCTCCTAATTTGAAGACCACAGGACTGCAGCTACCCTGCTCACTGAGCCTCTGGTAATTGCTGGCTATTTTCTACTGGTTTGAGGTCCGATTGACAATGCAGGCACATGCTCTGCTTTATGAGGATAAATTACAATAACCAGTTTATCAGATTATTACTTTTATTAATTTAAGAGACTATTCAACATTGGTGAGTAGCTTCTGGCTCCTGCAGACAAAATTTGTCCTACCAGTTTAATGGCGCGGTGAGAAACTGGATATACATCTTGTTAAAGGTAGTGCCCTCCAAAGCATGCAAGTACAGCTTCAACTGGAAGAAGCCATCATAGGACAATCAGCTAGCTGGATTTCAGAGGGAAGATAAAGAGTTGAAAAGAACAAAGAACTGTTGGTTGGTTTGTGTTTGACTGGAAAGGACGATGGTTAAAAACATGAATCTTAGCATTGGACAGACCTGATCTCAGCCCTAGCTGGCCCACCTTAATCTGACCTCCTGTTTCCTCCTCTGTAAAATGGAGGTAAAATACCTGTCTAGAACATGAGAGGGTAGGGAATAATAATCTGTTGTGCTTGGCACCGTAGCTGGCCTGCTAAGCACCCAAGTTGATGGCAGCTACTGATCGTTCTTGAGACTCTACACTAAAGTGGGAGCGAAGGAAGTATTCAAACCACTGAAGAAGTGCAGAGTTCACAAAGGGATGCAAGAAAGCTGTCTGTGGCTGGCTGCCATGGAAACCTAGGTGAGGTCCCCAATGTGGGAAGCACTCAAGGAAAGCAGGTGGTCAAAGTCCCCCTAAAGTCTCATGCGTTTGGGAGGTGACTGGATCACGGGACGCTCTACTCATCAGTAGATTCACCCATTAACTGAGTTCAGTAGCTGAAGTGGGACCCAGAGGTGGGGCCTAGGTAGAGGTGGGCCACTGAGGGCATGATCTATCTGGAAGGGGGCATTTGTGCCCCAAGTTCTCCTCTCCTCTTTGCTTCTGGGCTGTCATGGGTTGAGCACCTTGGACTCAGCCCGGCCCCTGCTCCACGCTGTCTCCGCCTTGTAGTCTGCTGACCGTGGACTGAAACCCTGAGCCAAAATAAATCTCCTCTTCAAGGTGCAAATGTGGGGTATTTTGTCCTAGCAGTGGGCAAGCAACTAACACAGCTGGGAATTGTGGGAGAGAACCATGAATAGACTCTAGGGGAGCTTAGGAGACTTGAGGTTCTAAGATTCTCATCAAGACATCAAATGAAAGAATCATTTGGCTGAACTGCGATGTCCAGGGGGTACTTATAGTGCCTAACTTAGTTGTAAGCACTTCGCATTTTACCTTATTTAATATTTACAACAACCCTCTGAGAAAGATATTATCATTATCCCCATTTTAGAGACTAGGCCTAGGAAGGTTAAACAGCCTGTCCAAAGTCCTGAGGCAGAGCTGGGACTCAGACCAAGGCAGCCTGCCTCCCAGAGCTAGTGGCTGGCCCACAGAGCTGTCTGCCCAGTTCTGAAGCTCACTTTGGATGAGGCTAAGGGCACCCGCCCACACCTCTGACTCACCACAGCACCCCCCTTGGCCCCAGTCTACCATTGACATTAACACATCCCACTGGCAGGACCAAGCAAACAGCTGAAACCTGGTTGTCCATCAGAGGAAACCACCATCTGTGAGGAGCCTCAGGTCACATGACTACATCACCACCACTCAATGGGCAGAGGCCATGGACAGCAGCTTTGGAAACCAGGCTGCCTCCTACGGTGACACTGTCCTGGGTGATGTGTGACACCAGCAGCCTTTTGCCTGGGTCTGCGCACCTGACACACACAAAAGCTCTGGCATGTAGCTGATGGATGACGCCGTGGCCTGCCTGAGTGAGGACGCAACCAATTGTTAAATGGCTGGATACACGATGGCTACACCACACACGCCACTGCAAGTGAGTTACAGCCATATGCTGTACTATTTATAATCATAATGGTAGTTTAGTTGGATTTATTCCTTTTTTTTTTTTTTTTTTTTTTAACAAAGACTCACCTGGCCCTTCCAGTGGGAAGCAGTTTGCTTTATGCAAAAATCAGGGCATATCCAAAAAAAGAAAAAGAATAGATCCAGACTTCTCCCTTGGCATTCTGATTTTTCTAAGAACAGGGGTACTCTCAATGGGCTCTCAAGCAGCATTTGTGACAATAAAAAGTAGCCTTTCCCCAGCTTTGAGTCAGACTAGGGGGCCAAAGGAAGGTCTCTGCCAGGAGCCTTTCTCATCACAAGAGAAGCACCCCTTAGCCTCAAAACTGTATGCTGGGGCTCTAGGCTGCTGCAAGGGGGGTAAATAAGGCAGGCTGGTTGCTAGGTTGCTAAGGTAGCTCTCGTGTTGACTTTTTTCCTGGGCAAAGACAGATCTGAGTAGCTGCCTAATTTCAAAAGGCCACCTTGTCAGGGTTAGGCTGGGAGGCCTGGGCATAGTGCAGTAGTATGGAGTTCTTGAGGCCCTGCAGGGATAATGGGGAGATACCCAGATGTTCTTACTTGCCCGTATTTCAATCAGCTGTCTAATGGAAGAAAACTGAGAGGATGCTGTGCCCTGCCGGGACCCCCACCTGCAGCAGCCTCTGGTCCCTGGCCCTAGCAGTCAAGAGTTTAATTCGAGCTCCTGGTCTGGGTGGGTCACCCCCATAAGCCCCGCCTCCTCCTGGTCTGGCTCCACCTCCTCCTGGTCTGGCTCCTCCTCCTGCTGCCCCTCCAAAGCCCCAGCATTCCACCATCCCTCTCCCCTCTCCTGCTTAACAGCCGGCCATCTCATTTAGAAAGCTAACTTTTCTCAGAGTTCCATCCTGTTCTTGAGGTTTCGGTTGGAAACTTGGCCTAGATGACAGCTGTGTGGGCCTCTCCCCAGCTCGACCCAGCAGGAGTTCTAATACACTTCATTCTGGGGCTGGTTGCTGCTTTTAATCTATCAGCACGGCGCCGCAGCTGCTGTAAGCTAGCTGAAAATTGTCTACATACGGGGCGAACCGTTTGTAACCCTTTTCAGTGCAAGTGTGCACTTCAGCAGCAGACACATGGCCCTGCCCTCCTGTGCCTAGGATGCGTGTGGGCCCAGAGCGGGCACGATCTTCCGCAGGACCAGGAAGCCCACCAAAACACCCGGAAACGCTCAGAAGCTGGGCACACTGTTCACATGGACATGCCATCCTGATGCTGCTTCTTGCCCCAAGAGCCAAAATGCCTCTTCTTCCTAAGCTGACCAGCGCACCAGGAGCTCCACTGAGGGCTTCTCCTTGGGAGTCTTCTACCTTCTTTTAGATTCTCAGTAGAGGGGGTTTCTCCCCAAGGCAGCAGACTCAGGACTGCAGAGGCTCCCCAAGGACCGCCTATCCCAGGACCAAGGAGGTCCTGGCTGAGACAGCACTGCGGCCTGATCCTCAGATCTGTCAGTGCCATCAGCTGCAAAGGTCTCTGGTTGGTCCACTCCACAGCAGCAGGCCCAACGGGGCTCTGTGAGCACGGCAGGGAGGGCAGGAGCTGAAATACTTGCCAAATATTAATAGTTACAGTTCCAACAAAATAGCTGGCACCCTTCAGGCATTAAACACAATTTTAGATGTCAATAGGGAAAGAGAAGAAAAGTAGGAAAGTAAAAAGGAGTGGGTATGGATGGAAGGAGACAGGGGAAAAACAAGGAAGGCGCTCCCACGGGCAAATGCCAGCCACCCTCTGTCCTTCTGGGATGCTTTGCAAACCCTTTGGTGATCAGTGGTGGGAGGTGCATAAAAGGCTCCTGCTGGGGACCCTCAGAGGAGTGGGCTCCTCCCCACAGACCTCCTGGCTTCTCCTACCATCTGCTGGGCTGGGGGTGGTGCGAACTGACACCTTCTCCTCCTCCTCAAGGGGGGGTCTCCAACCCTTTCCCCTGCTCATCAAGCACTACATATCCCTCTGTAGAACAGCACTTTCGAGAGTCTGGTCCCCCAGCCAGGGCAGGCCCCACACCCAAGGCATGATCACAGAGTGTGTGACTCCAAATCCAGCTGCGGGAGAAGGACTACTTTAGACTAACGTGGCCTGGAGGAAAGAGGGCTGCTGGGAGATTTCGAGGTAGAAGGGGCCCACCTCCCAAAGTCAGTCCAACTTAGAACCCAGCCTTCCCTCAGAATTGATACGGCAGCAGCTGTATCTCTTTCATTTGAGTAATTATCATATAATTAAGTGCATGAATTACAAGAGAGCCAAGGCATTAAATTAAAATATTTAATGCTTGTAAATCTGAAAATGATTACTGTGCTGATGCGCAGCCAGTGAGGAATGAGGCTAATGGCCCAGCGGCCGGCGCTGAGGGCGGTGGCAGGGCTGGGCTGCACCTCAGAAGGCAGAGAGGGTGAGAGGAGGGGGCATCTCCTCAGGAGAGCGGGGTGGGGCAGGCAGCACCCTGGAGGGTGCAGCGGCTCTCCTAGAAAGCAGAGGTGCCAGTCCCAAAATGAGCCAGGTGTCCTAAGGCTGCTAGGGCAACAATGGACAAAGAAGGAGTAAGTCAGGGACCTTGCTGGGAAGTCCCAGATGCGGGGTCTAGAAGACTCCAGGGACAGACAGGAATAGTTTCAGTGTTGAGGACATCACTCATGTTTGAGTCTTACCCTCTGGAAAGTGTTTGTGCTCCATGTGGACAAATGAGGAAACTGAGGCACAGAAAGAGCTTTGGCAAGGATTGCATAAAAGGAAGTCACAAGCAGAGCTGAGGCTAGGGCCAGCCAGTACCTCTAACAACCCAAGCCTGTACATCTGTGGAGTCGGCATGAGGGAGCTCACCTGGCTTTAGCTGGCTTTGATGTGACCCAGGACAGCATTAGCAGATCCTTTCATTCCCCAAACCAACCTGTCTCCCTCTTGGGACAAAAAGGAGACAGAAAGCCACCCACGTGGTGTTCCTATGATGCTAACAGTCTGACAAAGTGGAAACAGGTGTGCTTTGGGTTTCTATCCAGAAAACACCATGCACTGCCCACACAGAGGCAGGCTAAACAGACCCCCACGAGAGTTCAAAGGAAAAGGTCTCCCAGGCAGAGCCAGCCTGGCCATCTCAATCAGTGTGCGTCTGCTGTTCCCAAATTCTAGGGAGGTACTCACCAACGAAGGGGAGGGCCTGGGAAAGAGGATGCAAAAACCCGATGGCTAGCCCAGGTGCACTGAAATGAGGTGCATGAGATATTAGGAAAGAGGATGAGGGGCCCCACTGCCCATATGGTATCCACTGGGATTCATCATTTCTTGGTCCGAGAGAACCTCCTCCCATGGCCCCAGCCAGTGGAGGTGGCCAGCTCCTGATGTCTCACTTGTTCTGTGAGCCCCAGCTCCGCTTACATTAGTCCTGCAGAAGAAAGCTGCCCTTCCCTTCTCCTGCAGCGGCCTTTGATCTTTGTTCTGCTTAGTGTCCATTCCCTTTTCTAAGAAGAATGACCTAGGTGTTTTGGGTGTAAGCTCCACAGAAAATGCCCCACCCCCCTGAAGCTATAGGCAAGCATGTGACCCTGACCTGGCCAATCCACGTTTTCCATGCCTTTGGATGAAGTGATTGGTTCAGAGACGGACACATGATTATGCCTGGCCAGTAGGAGCCAATCGGAAGTATTTGTTAGTAATATTGGGTTTTATACACTCTTGCTCAAGGGTTTGCTAAGTTAGAAAGCTGTGAAGCTGGAGGAGCTGGTGGCCATTTTTCCTGTAAATAGAGAAAAGCCCCAGTCGCAGGACAAATGAGCTCACTGCTCTTGTTCCTCAAGCCAGTCTGAGACAGAGCTTGGAACCCCGCAACACAAAAAAGCCCTGGCCACTGTTTTCCCTAAACCTGTAAGTCCACCCAGGGAGCAGTTTTGTCCTTATTGCCCTTCTGTCTCTCTCTCCCCCATCCCACCTTCCTCCTGCTCCTCTGCCTCACAGTGTTTAGTACAGCGTTGGCAGGTGGAAATGACAAATGCTTCCTGCTCCAGCAGGCCCTCTAGATCCAATGAGGGCTGCCTAATCTCCCCAACACCAGCCCTATTCCTGGAAGCTCACCCTGCACTGAACTTTTGAGTCCACAACCTACCCATGGATATGGAATAGATGGTGTTGGATGTCACTCTGCAATAGGCTTCTTGTCACAAAACAGAGGGAACGCTTGAAGGCAGGGACTTCATCATCCTCTCCTCTTTGGACTTACAGAGCTGGTCCCAGGGCCTTTTCACCTCCGAATCTCCACTGTCCTCTTGTCCCTGTCTGAAATGGTCCCCTCCCTGCGATGACCTCTGTCGGTCTGATGGACTTCTCCGCACTGGCTGTGCACACCCACTTATGATCAGCCTTGATTTTCCAGAATCCACCCACTGCATCCCACCCTCGCCCTTCTTAAGTTCTCTTATCTTTTCTTGCCTAGGTGACAGCATCCTCCTGGCTAGCTTCTGGTCTTCCAGGAAAGTCATCCATCCCGTCGCCTCACTAAATCCACCAAGAACCTTTTATGAACTCCCTGAAGAACAGTTGCTAAGGGACAGGCTGGCTCACAGGAGCCACTCCACAGGTCCCCAAAGTTGTGGATGATCCAGTGAGATTCCGGCTATAAAAGCAGCCTGCACAGGGCACATGCACCATCAGGGTTAGGGGAAGAAAAGGGCGTTTTCTTGAGTGCTGACAGGTCTGAGTGCAGACAGAGTAGCTCTGGGATCCCACAGGTTTGGTCACAAATTTGAAGACTTCTTCACTGCCTATGTGATTCCTGTTAGGTTACTTTAAGAATCTCAGTTTCTTCACTCAAAAAATGCAAGTAACATCAGGGAAAATGAATGTTAAGTTCCTCTTCTGTGCCTGCCCGTGACACACTGTAGGCACCTGATGACCGGTGGCTACTATCACAGTGGGGGCTGAGGGAGGCTTTATGTGTGTTCCCAGCCCAGGTAGTAGGGCACCCACAGTAAACAATTGGCAGCTAAAAGGGGCCATCTTCCAGTGACTGACTCATGTAAAGTGACACCCTGTGACAGCTCCCTGCACTGGGAGTGTTTTCCATTAGTTGCAAGCATTTAATCCTGGTGCCCCTCCTTGGGGGTCCGAAGGTGAGAGTGCAGGTAACTGATGTGGCCAGGGCTTTAGTGCCTTTTCCAAAGAATCCGGAGTGCTGAGGGACCTGATGCCATGCTGCCTGAGGCCAGGGGCTCTGCCTTCCCCTTTTCTACCCTGAGCTATGGACTATGGATGACCCAAAAGCAAAGAAAGGGACTCGTCACCCCTGCTTCCACACAGACAACTATGCCAAGGAGACAAACACTCTGCACCATGTTGAGGAGCTATCTCATAGGGGGTTTTCTAACTGCCCTGACTGAGAGAATATAATACCTCTGCACCATAGTGGCCCTTTCAAACAGGCCTGAAATGTGCTTGGAATTGCAGCGGGGGCTTCCTGCCTGATCTCACTTAATACTCACAGCACCCCTACAGGATGGGTGGGTGTCCTGCACATTTTACAGAACCTCTCAGAGGCTCAGAGAGGTTCAGGGATTTCACTGTGGTCACAGAGCACCAGAGAGCTCAAACCCAAAGCCCCAAGTAGTTGCAGGAAATGAGGCTACCCTCAGTGAATTTAAATAGAGGTTATTTACTCCATTCTTTTTCTTCCTTTCTCCTCTTTCTAAGCTGACAGGGAGTCAGGAGAGGTGTCTGTTAATGAAGAATGAAATTGTTTCCTACAATGTGCTCCAAAACAGTATGCTTAATTACCATAAACTTCTCTAACCGAATCACTTAATTGAATTCAGATAGCATGTCTGATGTTATGGACAAGATTTTGCAAGTCAGCCCTTTCTGGCGAGTGTATGGATTGACAGGGAAAACAGATGTTTTGGAAGATGTTTCCAGATCAGGGGTAGACTCAGTGGCTGGGGATTACATGTGGATTATGTAAGTGCGAAGACCACTGTGACAGCAGGGGTCAGAGGCCAGAGCAGACTCTGTCCTCCTGCTCACCAGAAGGCCACCCTGTGATCCCATCCCTTTCAGCCCTCAGCATAACGGCATTGGCAGTGGCCTTGAGGAAGGTGGGGAAGGGCAGAGGCCTGAGCATGCATCGCTTCCTCGCCTGTGGGGCAAGAGCAGGCACACTGCTGGATGGACAGACAGACAGTCACCCTGGACTGGAGGGGGCCTCCCTGGAAGACACATGTGCCAGAGCTTTCCAACAAGGTTTTGAACCTTCTTTATTTGATCATTTGTTTTTTATTCAATAAGCATTTGCTAGGCATCTTCTGTGTGCCTTTCATTTATTCATTCAATATATGTTTACCAACTACCTGTCCTGTATCTTTTATATCCAGTTATTCATTCACTAAAAAAAAAAAAAATATGTATCAAAAGCCTGCTGTGTGCAAAGCCACAGACTGTGGTGCTGCCTGCCCACCAGAAGCTGCCATGCCAGCAGAGCAGGAGGATATTTACCACCCAGACACTCCATCACCCCCAAACTGCCAGCCACAGTGTGGGCACAAAGGAGGGCAGAGAAAAGGATGCCTGCTACACGGGCACCAGGCGGGGCTCAGACATGCAAGCACAGCAGTGCGGTGAGTGCAGGAGGCAGAGGGACCAGCGTGTGCAGGCAGGTGGCTGGGATGCAAAGTGAGAGGGGAGGATCTGGGCGAGGGCAGGGGGATGGTGGTCTCACTGCTGCACAGGTCCTTGTGAGCGCCGGCCAGGGTCTCTCATTAGGGTGATGAAAGCCACTGAGGCCTCTGAACAAGGGAGACACTTTCAGGAGGCCACTTGAAGCCCAGCATAGACTACAGACTTACAGTGGGGGAAGCAGAACAGCTTCTGGTTGCAGAGAGGATGCAAAGCTCTGTGCTGGATGCTGGGGTCCAGAAAGGGATAAGGCATAGCCTTGCACACCAGGACTCACAGGACCCTCCAGCACATGCACAGGTGAGCAATCAGCAGTCCTCGGTGACCAAAATCTGAATTTTCAGTATTATTCTTGGTTTGTTTTGTCCATATTTATCTTTAAATTAGCAAGGGAAGGTGACATTTTTCATTCAAGGCACATATTTAAGTATTGTTATGATTTGTGTCTAGGTGTCCCCCAAAGCCTCATGTAGTCAGGGGGCGACTTCTGGTGTGTGATTGATTATTGTGGGTGTGGGTGCTGCACCCGCCCTGGGGCAGGGAATCTGCATTACAGGGTAAGGAGGGAGAGAGGCTGGCCAGCAGTCTGAGCTGCTGCCACTCCCTTTGTTCTGTTCACTCTCTGCTGCCGCCATGAACAGCTGCTCTGTGCCACCATGCCTGGGAGCCAGTTGAGTACAGACGGACTAAAACTTCCATTAACTGTGAGCTGCATAAACCTTTCCTTCCTTCATTTTGCATGTTGGGTATTTGTGTCAGCAACAAGAGAAGAGTAACTGAGACAAAATTTGGTACCAGAGAAATGGAATCATTGCTGTGCCTAAATCTGACCATGTAGATTATGAGTTTTGGGGCATGGTTTATAGGAGACAAGAAAGGTTTGGAGATGTCGTCTACAAGAGAAGTGCTAAAACAGCCTCAGCTATCCTGTATGGGAGATTCTGTTCAGAGCTCAGAAGACCTGATAAAAAGCCTCCCTGTGAAGACTAGGCTGGGGAGATTTCTTTTGGAAAGAAGGACTGTATTGGTTGTTAGACTCAAGCCATATCATCTTGGCTTGACAGAAAGTTTATCTGAATTTTGCTTGTGTCCAGAGTCTTTGCCTGAGACTGAGATTAAGCACGGCAGACTGATTAATCTTTC
Source organism: Octodon degus (assembly GCF_000260255.1). Classification (NCBI taxonomy): domain Eukaryota; kingdom Metazoa; phylum Chordata; class Mammalia; order Rodentia; family Octodontidae; genus Octodon; species Octodon degus. Next base: position 1,593,339 of record NW_004524749.1, read on the forward strand.
AAAAGAAATTTCAAAGCAGCCAAATATTGAGGCAGTGGCATGGCTATTGTTGGGGGCCTTTTAATCAGATTTATGTTAAAAATGAAGAGCAAAGAGCCCAGCAGGATGATTTGGCTCATTAAAATGTTGTGAGTTTGGCCAGAAAGAAAACTCCAATAAAGCTATGGAATGGAGAGATAGAGCTGAGAGGATCTCCATTGCTGGGAAGGAACAAGTGAATAGAAAAGATGCTAAAACTGTAGGATTGGGTCTGGGGAGATAGCTCAGTAGAATAAGCACTTCCCTAGCAAGTGCAAAGGCCTGAATTCAACCCCCAGTTCTGCAAAAAAATAAAAATAAAAAATAAAAAACTGTAGGACTTTGATAACTCATAGAGATGGACTTTGCATAAACGGATGTGCATGAGTCTTTGGAAGGCCAAGCACAGAATGTTACGGTTTGTGTCTAGTTGTCCCCTGAAAGCCTTATGCTGCCATGGTGTGGCCTCTAGAGTTTGTCTTTGATTATTGTGGGTATGTGTGCTGCCCCTGCCCTGGAGCAGGCAATCTGCATTACGATGTAAGGAGGGGAGAGAGGCTGGCTAGCTGCCTGAGCTGCTGTCCCTCCCTTTGCTCTCTGCTCTCTGCCATGTGCCACTGTGCCTTGAAGCCAGCTAAATATAGACTAAAACTTCCACTAACTGTGAGCTAAATAAACCTCTCCTTCCTTCACTTTGGGTGTTGGGTATTTGTCCCAGCAATGAGAGAATAACTGAGACAAGTACCTACTATGTGCCAGGTACCAAATGGGCTTTTAACCCAACAATTAGGACCCAGTAGGCTCTCTCATGACAGGCAGCTAAAATACATGTGACTAAGCCCTGAACTTGCCCTACCGTGTGTCAGGCCTGTGACAGAGATGACACATGTAGTGCAGACTTGCTGCATGCAGCTCCCTGTGAGCAGTGTGGGGTGAAGGTGTCATTGTGACTGCAGCCACAAATGTATGGAAACCAAAAATATGCAAAAAAAAAAAAAAAAAAAGTTTGGAAACAGCAAACCACCACTGGCTTGGGATGTGATTCAGAGGGTCATAATGTTGCTAAGAAGACTGGGATTAGCGTGGAGCTCTTCATACAGAGACAGCGTAGTAGGGCTGGCTCTGCAGGCAGTGAGCAGCCACCAGAGTGTTTTGAGAAATGATGGGATCCAGAGTTACACTTGCAGAATACAAATTACATCACAGGAGCTGGGAGAGGCTGCTGAGGGGACACCAGCTGATGATGTCACCACTCCAAGAGGAAAAGGACTGGCAGTGTGGACAGCAGTGCCACAGGTGCAAAGGAAGGAGACGCAAGCTTCCGTATGGTGCCTCTTGGGGAGGGTCACTGGAGATAAGAGGAATGGAGGAGGGGGGAGTCCAGGCAGAGCTTAGGCAGACCAGCCGGCTGTCATGGTCCTAGCTCAAGAGTGCCAGGGACAACATGGCAGCTCATGTGGCCTGAGTTAGCTAAAGTCCCTATTGATTGAAAATGACACAAAGTACCAGTGCCTGTGGGCTCAACAGGAGCAGAGCAATAAAAGGGTTTGGGTACCTAGGAGCTTGGTGGATGAATGGGTAGGTGGGAAGTGGACATGCAGATGCACAAGTGGACGGCCCCCTAAATATTTTTTTGGATGAATAGGTGAACATGTGGCCCATGCATGAGCCTCGGAAGGAGGGACTTTAGGGGCACAATGAGCAGCAGAATGAATGGATGCAGGGATGGATGAGCAGGGGGGTGGGGAATGAGGAGTGGGTGGATGTGTGAGAGGCAAGCATGCAGGAGTGTGGATAGGACAGATGCACGCTGGTAGTTGCTCCCCACACAGCATAACTTGAGAGTGCTGGGAGCCGTGTCATTCTGTGGCAGTAAACCTTGGGCTGTTCCTAAGCTTACTTCATCCCTTCCGTTTGAAGCTTCTTCTCTCCCAGCCCCTACCGCAGTATTCAGAAAGTTAGCCTAGCACATACCAAGAGAGCTAGCTGATTCTGGAGCCCAGTCTTGCTCTAGCACGCTGTGAGGCCTTAGCCAGACCCTGTCCCCTCCCCGAGCTTCTCTTTGCCTTCTAGTACAAGGAAAGAATAGGACGAGATCAAGGATCTGGATTTGGTCTATATTTATTTTCACCTTCACACCTTCACCCAGACCTTTCGCCCCAAGCCAGACTAAATGCCAAGGGATCATGGCCAGCTGAGCCTGATTCGCAAGATGACCTTTAAGGAAAGCCATTCTCAGACTTCACAGCACATCAGAATCAGAGGCAGAGGACCTGGAACATGGAGGGCTCGTCCACACTCCCAGAGAATCTGGTTCAGTAGGTCCAGGGCGGAGCTGGAAACCGGCGTTTCTAATGAGGTTTCTGTGATGCCAGCAGACTCCTCTGGTTCTAGGCCTCACCTGGAGAACTACAAGCCTAAGAGTCCCTGTCAGCTGCTGCACCAAGACTGTGCCAGGTGACCCCGTGGCGGGGGCTACCCACGACCCCAGATGAGAAGCCTGCTGGAGCCACTGTCCCCTCCAGTCGCCGAAGGCAGAGGCCTGCTGGGTGGTGGGTTCCACCCCACGACTGCCCGTCCAGGCCCTGCCCCATCCTCCCTCCGCCGTGCTCCACCTGCTTTCTTCCCCTCCAGGAGCCCGTGAGAGCCCCGTGCCTTCTGCCGCCTGCATGCCGCCTGCCCCTGCCGCCCTCAGAACAGCTGTGGGCTTAATTATCAAAATAACATTTTAATAGTCTCATAACTGAACTCCCTTCAAAACATACCAGTGGAGGAGGAGGGAAGGATTCTCTTTAGCACCTCTTCCCACTCAACTTGCTAATCGGAGGCATTTAAGCTGCCGGGAGGCCCAGATGCCCAGTCCGGCCCATGGAGCCCCTTGTGCCATGCGGGTGTGGCTTCCCTGTGTAGAGCAATGGCTCCAGCCCACACCAGACTGTCAGCCTGCAGCAGCAGTCAGTGCAGGGACTCCCCACTCCCTCCTTACAAAAAGAAATCAGTGCATCCTTCTCAACCCAGCATCTGTGAGCCAAACGGATATGCCAGGAGAACTTGGGCAACTCATTTGCCATCGCCAGGGATTTGACTTGCTTTTAACATATTCTTATATTTTTAAAAAGTTGCTAACACAAGCATTAACTCTGGCTCTGTTTCTCTGCTATTTTGTGTAAGAATTCAACAGGGAGTCCTAGCTGGTATTTAGCTCCTGAGTTAAGCTCCGCTGCACTGCACGAGCCCAGTGCAAAACTTGCTTCTCAAATCACAGTGTTTTTCCCTCCCACTCACCACAGCCCTTTGCTCTCTGGGCCCCTCACGCTCACTAACATTACATTTACCCAGCACTCACCATGCCTGCGCCTTGTGCTGCTTTCGGAGCATATGTTCCATGTTATTACATCAGTTCCTTGTTCGACAGCCCAAGGAGGAAGGATTGACTGTTTTACCCAGGAGGAAACCATGCCATGAGGAGGTACATTCCCAGGTATGGTTAACAGTGTGTGGAGCAGGGATGGGCGGCATCACCCCTACCTGCTGGGCTGGGTCGGCTGGACTTCTGGCCAGTTGTTCTCAAACTCCGTGTGTAAGTCACCTGCAGCCCTTTGTAAATGCAGATTTGGTTCTGCAGGATTTGCATATTCTTCTGTTCCCAGGCCACACCTTGAGGAGGGAGTCAGATCAGAGACCAAGTGCAAGATGGGGACACAGGGCCTCCCCAAGCTGGGTCTCAGGGTGACAGCCCAGTTCTCTCCTAGCCAGTATTGTCACTTACCCTGTTCAGCGGCTTTCTCCAACTTCGTGCCCTGCCATAGGACAAAGAGTTGCCTCCTTTCTCTAGAAGAAATCTGCCATCCCTTTAATCTTCTTCCTATTTCCAATGCCACCACTGGGCAACTATTAAATACCAAGACAGGCACAGTAGGCACATGTGACAGTCACAGATGTGGTGCCTGTCTCAGCACCTTAGAGGGCACAGGGAAGAGTGTGGTTGGCTGCAGGGCGCATGGCAGGGGGTGTCATGGCTTGTGTCCAGATGTCGCCCCAAAGTCTCCTGTAGTCAGAGGAGACAGCTAGATCTATAATGTATGATGCTGAGATTGGTTCATGGTGCAATGCTAGGCTCAAGGGCACTAGGATTAAGGGTGTGAGTGCTACCTGTCCCAAGTATCCTGGATAAGATATAAGGGACAGAAAGAGCTATGACTGGCTCTTGTTGCTTTTGCTTCCTGGTGAGTGCCATGAACTGTTCTCTCCTGGGATGCCCCTCTGCCATGCCACCCTGGCTTGGCAGTAAAGACAGCCATTTATGGACTGAACACACTACAAACTGTGAGCTAAATAAACCTTTCCTCCCTTATCTTGTAGGAGCTGGGTATTTTGTCTCAGCAATAAGCAAGTACAGGACACAGTGGGGCAGCAGCAGGCTGGGCTGGGTGCTACTGGTTCCCCCCCACCATGGGGCAGTTCAGTCCTTTAATATTAACACAAATGCAGCTAAACTTTTACAACCAATAAAAAAGCATAGTATTATCATGCCACCCTGGACCTGAGCTAGGGCAAGGGACCTTTCATAGACTGGTGAACTCAGAGGCCCATTAAGCTTTGGAAAAGGGGCCTGGGCCATGGCAGCCCCTCGTCCACAGTCAGCCCTTAAGCAAACTGACTGCCTCTCTTACCAGGCATGCTGACCACATGGTCTGCTCTGGCAAGGCCAAGAGCTATGAGTTCAAGTCTTGCTTCTGCCCCTCCATGCCCTGTGACCTTCATAAGTCGGTTTCCTCCTCTGAGCCTAATATTTTTCATTGGCAATATGAATATATGCAAAGCACTAAGTTTGATCCACAGGCCCCCGCACACAGCAGGTACTACGCATACGTCTACACATGTAGGTATACATACAGATATTCTTTATAAATACACTCCTTAGTATATGCAGGGCTTTGGTCCCGGAACACCTGCAGACCCCACATCTGAGACTGTCCAAGTCCCTTATATAAACACCCTTGTATTTACCTACATCCCATCCACGCTCTCCCATATACTTTCCACCATCTCTAGATTACTTGCAAAACCCTACACAACACAAATGCTATGTAAACAGTTGTCATATTGTGCTGTTTACTAAGCATTTGCTAAGCTCAGAATATGGCAGTGGGGGTAAAAGTCCCTGTTCCCAAACAATATGGAATTCAACAGAGATGTGCTAGATGCGTGTGATAACAGTAAAGACAGAGAAGCAGACGGTCATTAATAAGGCAGGAAGCAACTGGTACCAACTACACAGGGCAGGCCCAGCAGGCAGGGTGACTGGTAGGGCACCCGCAAGAGGGATGCTCTGAGCCCAGCCTCCAGGAAGGGATGGGGATGGCTGGAGAAAAACAGAGCATCACTGCAGCAAAGAACAGGATTGAACCCTTCTACTCCCTCTTCTACTCTGCCCAGCACTGACCCCAGCTGTTTACACCATAGGCTTATTTAATTCTCACAAGCATCCTATGGGGAGGGCTCCAGTATCGCACCCTCTCACTGAAAAGAAAACAGGCACCGAGATAACATGACCTGTCCACAGCCCCCTGGCTAGTAGGCAGCAGACCTGAGGTGCACAGCAGGCTGAGACCAGGGTTCCAGATGTCTCCATAAATGTGACAAGGGGGCTGGTGTGCCACTCGAAGCAATGACAAGAGCTAAATGGACAATGGGGCACATTGGGAATGGCAAGGTGGCAGGCGAGCTCCGCAGGAGGCTGAGGCCAGTAAGTGGCTTGGGGCCAGGAGGTCTGGGCAGCTCTCACCCTTGCTCGGGGGAGGGCTCCCTGCATCCAGCTCACCTCAGGACAGGAAGGATTTGGTATGAGAGGCAGCCTCCAGGCTCGACACAGGTCCAGTGGGTCCCACTAGGGCATACCATTCCTCATTCCTGTTGGCCAAGGCAGGTTGCATATTGCCTACCCAAAAAGCTAAGGACCAAAAGTGTATTGGGTTTCAAAGCTTAAGAGTATTTGTACGTATATAATGAGGTATCTTGGGGATGGGACCCAAGCGAAAACATACGCTTCCTATATGCCTTGGACACATAGCCTGAAGGCAGTTACTGTGTATAAGCTTTTCAGTACACCTGCATTTTTTTAACTGACCCATCCCATGAGGTCAGGTGTGCTAGTACGTGTGTGCTCCCAGCCTTGTGTCATCGCTCAGAAAGTTTTGGACTGTGGGACATTTTTGATTTGACATTCGGAGATTAGGGATGCTCAATCTGCAAGGCTTTGCATGTCAGTGACAGTCAGTGTCTGCTTGACCTGGACGTAGCTCACACACACACACCATGGATGGGTGGAGGTGGGCACCACGGTGGGCAGGGGGAGGGCTGTATTTGGAGAAAAGGCAGGCAAAACAGCGACTAAATCCACAGAATTTCAAATCCTTGCCTCTCTGGGCAACAGCCAGCATGCTATTGTCCAAGGCCTTCAAAGCCACCCAAGTGGCATGAGCCGCAGCAAACATCCTCTGAGACAGAGCAGAGACCTAAATCTCTGTCCACAAGTGGCCACCTGCCCAGAATGTCGCTCAGCAACAAGCTCCCCTCCCTAGGACAGACACAGCCTCTTCCTCCTCGACCACAGCTGCCGGAACAGCTTCCCTGTGTGCCGGGCTCAAGCTGGGAAAGGGCTCCTTCCATTTGCTGAAGATTGTCTTCAGTTCCTTCACCTTCTCACAACGCACTTGCCAAGGCAGGATATTAAGGGAAGTGAAACCGAGGGCTTTGGGGTTTTTTAGCCTCCGCCCCAGGGAGAAACAGGCACTCATCCCTGCCTGAAATTGCTTCACTCGGTGAGCTCGTGGGCCACAGGAGCCCTCCTGCCACAGCCGAGCAGAAAATAGAGTTTGTTTCTCCATTTCCCAGCCCCCTTGCCTCTCCGCCTCTCCTCTTCTCGGTCTTCCCACCTGCTCCCTCCTCTGTGCCTGGTGCACAGCGAGGGGCTGAAGCCTCATGGCTCTGCAGGGCTGCCTGGTGCTGCGGCACAGGGCAGGGGTCCCTCTGCAGGAAGCCTGGGAAGGGAGGCAGGAAGCTGCTGGAACCCTCACCCCCTCCTCCCAGGCCTACACCACTCCGCCTTCAGATAACACTGGATGGAGGCAGAAGACCTGGGGCCTTTTGTTTCCAGAAATATTCAGGTTTCCAGGTCATTCTCTGGCCTTGCCAGGAATGCAGTGTGCTCCTGGCTTGAGCAAAATGCTCCGGTGTTAAAATATTCATCTGGTTTGGGTTTGGACTAGGGAGCGGGGTGTTTGGGAGAAACAAAAGCATTGTTTTCCTTCTTCCTCTGCTTGCCGGTCTACCTGGGAGGTTCATGTTCCACCTTGATTTTGGCAACTTTTTTTTTAAGAGTCCTTGACAGTTGCCCAGGATGCAGAGAGTAGGAGAGACACAGACGGACGGATTGAACCAGTTGTTGCCTCTCCGAGGGAAAGGGGAGGGATATAGGTATTTTCTTGTAAGTTAATTCAACTCGAAGCTGGGCACTGGGGATATTTTGTCCTAGCAATTATTCCCTCCCCCACCCACTGCGGCCCACCCTATCTCAGAGGGAAGCCTGCTCAGCTCCTAGAGGGCCAGGACCACCTTGTGGGGCAGGACCCCCCTTGGGCCAAATGGTCCAGACCACAGCCTGTAGGATGCTTTAATTATTAGTCACTCTGCTCCCTTTCCCTTTGCTCCCCAGTCCCCAGCACAAAACCTGTCAAGCGTCCACCCTGAGGACGGGGGAAATCAGCTACCTACTGGCCCTGGTCTTTAACTAAAGGCTTGAGCTAAATTATACCGCAGACCTCAGGGAACTGGGGAGTGGTGGCTGGAGGAAGTGATGTGGTGGGTGTAAGGGAAGGAAGCCAGGTCCTGGCGGCCCAAGTGTACTCCCATTTCCTTCTAAGAGGAGGGGGAAACTAAGGCTCAAGGATGCGCGCCACGCTGCACAGAGCCTCTGCTCCACCTTCCTCGGGGAGTACCATCCAGGCTTCCAAAGAGCCTGCCAAGAAAGAAGATGGACACTCTGGCGATGAGTCCTGGGAAAAGAGGACCTCCAGCCACGGGAGGACACGGGTAGGGGCTGACAAGGGCCAGCCTAGAGTCCAGTGCCTCAGAGCCACAACGGCCACATGCCCCCTGGGCTCGGCATGCTCCTTACCAAAAGCTTCTCCATCCACCTTTCAGATACACCTGAGCAGCCGCCACACCCGCCACCACCACCACGGACCATCACTCCAGCCGGGTCCCCAAGCGCTAACCACCCACCACTCATGGGACTCTGAGCTTTCATGGCTGCACTCCCATGACCCCACCTCCAACAGGGGCCAGGGCAGTTTCTGGACAAACTGAAAGCAGGAAAATGTCACTCGCTCTTGGAGCTTCACCCTGGTTTTCTCTTGCATAGGATAAAATCCCAGCTCTGCATGCGATACTGCCCGGCCTCTGCCACCCACTCACATCACAGGAGGCACGGTCCTGGTCACTCACTGCACTCCAGCCCTACACACCGGCTCTTCCCCCAGCGGGCTCCTTCTCGCCCTTGAAGTCTCAGCTGAATTAACGTCCTCTCCAGTTTTCTCTCTCTCTGGTATAAGAACACACCTCTCTATAATTACATATTTGCTTATTTTCCTTTTAGCCTGGGCTTTCCCATCTCATGAAGGTGGGGGAAACATTCATCCCCCAGAGCCCTGTGAAGGGCCTACAGCAGGAAAATCTCTGAGGAAATGTTTATTGCATGGATTAAAGAGCCAGTGGCTACCAGTTAGCTCAGGGCAGAACTTGCTCAGTCGAATGGGACGGAAAAAGGAGGCTCCAGATGCTCAAGATTGGTAGCAGCAAATACTTTTCCAACCTGCAATGAATACCAACTTTCTCTGCTCCTTCTTAATTCCTGATCACATTTGGATTCAGATATTTAAGAAGCCAGAGAAGCAAATGTTATTCAATGCCCCAGAAACCCCTGAGATTCACCATTCAAGGGTAGAAAAGTTTCACTTTCATAAAGCCTAATAAAATCTTGCTTCCACCAAGCAGGCAGCAGACAGCACGCTCAGCGAGCTACAGGGTGTTCTGCGGATCAGGAGCACGTGGAAACGCAGACTGTGACTGGAATACAAGAGTCCACGAGCCCTGCCACGGGGACCACCCAGGGCCTGGCCGGGCCTGACGTACACAAGGAGAAGGGCCCCGAGAGGTCACAGGCTGAGCAGATTTACACCCAAGCTGTGATATTTATAACAATAAACGATTCATGAGATTGCCACAGCCCACTGCAGTCATCCTGAGAAGCATGGACAAAAAAACAAACACACATTCACCCAATAAAAACAAAGGAGAAGAGAGGCAGTGTACTCCTCAGCCCCTCTGATGTGGGCTTCCCCATTACTCTAATGTAATCAGAAGAACATTAAACATTTCTAAAGTCTCCTCTCTTTTCCATGGCTGATTAAGCAGTTGGGAGCAGAGAGTTTACTGTGAAAAAAGCAAACAATTATGCGCTATCCGAGGTAAACATTACCTTAGTAATGGAAGCTGAGATACACAGCTCCGTTGTCAGTAGGGATTATCATTATAATACTTAAAATAACATTTATAACACTTACTGAAATTACTCGAATGAAGTCTGCAGAGACACCGAAATGAAATCAGCTCAATGTGTTTTTATAAGAATACCGAAATCTCCGTCCCTTGGAGGAAAGTTATAGGCATTAACACTTTTTGCTGGGCCTCCATTAGCTGGTAAAATTTGAATACTGTTTCTTAGGTGAGCTCTAATCTTCTTTGAATCCTCCCAACACATTTTATCTGTAAAAAATTGTAGTTAAAAATTTAGTTTGATGGAATGATATTTAAGTGCTTTCCTCATCTAACTCCCTGAAAGCGCCCCAGAGAGTCTCCCTGTAATTTGTTCAAACGAAATAATATTTTCGTTTCCCCGTTTCTCTTTGTTGTCTTGGGTGATGAAAAGTAACATTTCTTTTCCTTCAATCCTATTAAGCGAGGCTCGCGGAATGCCAGCCATTCAATCCAAATGTGATCTGGCAGACAGGCACTCGGCTTAAAAAACAGGGCCTGCCAACCCCAGTTTCTGTCAGGAGTTGACATGTCACCAGGCATTGGTTCCAGGCAACGTTTCCCGAGTAATAGCCAGGGTTATCAGCAAGCTGCACGGCATTTTCCCCTTGCCTCTTTCTTGCCCCTTTTCCTTCTCTTTTCCTGTTGGCTCACTAGGCTCCTTGGCTCAAAATACAGTTGCCTGCGAGTGCACTGCCCACCCCAGCTCCCTGCAGCTCTCCCTGCTGGCTTGCCCCACCTGCACCCACCCCACACTGATGCTGAAGCTGGGTACAGGAGACCAGCCCCTCTTCAGCTGCAGCGCTTGCAGTCCAGGGCAGGAAGAGTGTCTTAGACATCATCCCACTCGCTCTTGCTCCTTTTACCATCACACAGACCCTCCTCATGGGTTTCAGAGCCTCACAGCTTCCAGATCCCAGCTCACCCCTCAATACCGAGGACTGAAATCATCTCCTCTCTGAAGCCTTCCCCAGCCTCGAGGGCATCCCCACTCCCACTGCACTAGCAAATGCCGACACGCCAGCCAGAAGGAGGGGACAGAGGACATTCTGGTGGGGCCACACCGCACAACACCATGCATACTCCTTTATTTTTTAAATGGAGCAAAGTCAAATAGACTGATACACCATGATATGCAATGCTAAACGTGAAGTAAGCAAGATACAGAATAACAAATGTAATTGATCCCATTTGAATAATACATGCATATATGCATAGAAAATTCTTAGAGGCACATAAACATCAATAAGAGTGGTAGGTGATTTCTGGGGAGAGGAAACTGGGGAGGTGTTGAGTTAGAAAAGGGAGAATTTATACTCTTCAATGTACTTGAATCTTGCCAGGAATAATACATGTTACATGTTTTGGTACAAATGCCATTTCGAACGTCTATACTTACCTCACTGGAACGAATGCCATCGTAGAAGAGACGGCCACCATCAAGCATCAGTCTTACTGCACAGCTTTCTGAATGACCCACACTTCCTACTTCCTATCTACATGGGAATGACTGGCTGGCATGACAACTGTTAATTTGCTGTATGTACAGAAGCCCTGGAAGAGTGGAATTGTCTTAGTGTCCTATTCAAATATGCGCTCTGTCTGTCACCTTCTGTTCCTACCTGGGTGGCAAACAGAGGGAAAAGCCAGCCATCAAAAGCCACGAGACTGCAGAGACCTTCACTGGGCTACAGTCGCAGGCAACAGCAAAGGAGCAGCACCCCTAGGGCCTTTCTTGATGGCAAGAGATGGCCCTATCTTTGAGGCACCTGGAGAGACTTCCCACAGTCACCTGTGTGTTTTCAAGAATCAATGAAAGCAATATGACCAGGGATGCTGGCAGGAGGGACACTGACCTTCATTTCTGTAGATACAGCTGCCATGTGGCACTAGGAAAGTGTCCTGTGATTGCGCTAATTATACAATAAGTGGGTGTGTGGTGGGGTCTACAATGGTAGCATCATTCACAATGGACAACAAATGTCAATGGAATCAAAATTATTTGAAAATAAATATATACCTGGGCACAGACACAATACTCCTAGTGATTTTATTGTAAGGACATACTTTTCTTTATATGTACATTAACAAAAGTATTTGTACATCATAACATACGTCATAGGTGTTGACACATACATGTCATTGTCACCATCATTATAATCAAGCTCAACCGCTCTTGACACAGAGAGGAAGATGCTCCAGCCTGGACAGTGTACCGAATCTGTGCCGAGCAACAGCAGGCTGCCCAGCATCATGTCACCCAATGCCAGTGGGCAGCTGGTAACACACAGACCACATGTAGGCGACCCTGACACGTCAATGGTTTGTCCAGAAGTGGAAATCCACACGATTTCTAAAATGCTCATTTGCTTTCTAAGTTCAAGTGGAATTCTTCCACGTCATACACTGGAGGAAAAGGGCAAGAAGAAGGCAGCGCTTTTGGGTATGAGGGAACATGCTCCTCGCAGAACTGGCCAGTTTTCCAAGCCTAGGAAGACACTCTGAAGACCACAGGCATCTTCTAGGCTTAAACCATTCCTTCCCTAAACTCCAGCTTGTGGGCTCTAACACAGAAACACAGGCCCTTCCCTCAAGTCCGTAAGGACAGAAGCCACAGCCAGCTGGTGCGAGGGTGCCGGTGACCTCTGTGAAGTTCATTTCTGATAACAAAGCGGGAATGGCCGCCACGGCAGCACCAGGCCCCGTACGTATGCCACACTGTGTGGCCCGGGCAAGCTCCCTTACCTCTCTCACAGAATGGAGCTGAGGCAGCCGCTCTCTATCACCTAAGCCACGGGCAGCCTTTTCTTTGTCCAACAACTGTATTTTTTTCAAGTTTTAAGGGGACTGCTTAGCTAGAAATGGGGTGACTTGGTGTACTGTGTGTGCCATCCAGGCCACTGAGATGGAGTACAGTGATTTTCTCCGTGCAGTTCACTAGTGCTCAAAGACAAAGGCGCACAGAATGACCAGGTGGCCCAAACAATAGAAATGCATCTTCCAGCACCTGGAGGCTGGAAATCCAAGAACGAGGTGTCCAGAGGGTTAGTTCTCCCCTCCGTGGCTTGCAGGAGGTGCTGTGTCTCTGCATGGTCTATCCTCTGAGTGTGTACATTCTGAGCGTCTCTCTGTGAGTCCAAATCTCTTTTACTCAAAGGATACTGGTTAAACAATAAGGTGAGATCCCACGCTATGGGCCTTGCTTTGACTTCATCTGCTCTTTATAGACCCTGTTTCCGAACAGTCTCAATCTAAAGTGTCAAGTGCCAGACCTCAATGAAGGAATTTGGGGAAGCCATGATGCAGGCCCTAAAATCATCTTTGGCTCTCTGCCACTGCAGAAAAAGGGTGCTTCCGCTGTGTCCCATGTGCCTACCCTAGGGCAGCTGCCTCTGGGCTGCTCCTCCCCTAGCAGAGGGCTCTGAACTGCTCATGGACCCCAGGGATGAAGACACTGGCTATCTCTCCCCTACATGTGTGCACTTTGCCAAATTACCTTTCGGCTGTAGCGAAGGGGACTTAGAGGTGATCTCAGCCAATCCCCCCCTAGAGCCTCATGGGTGGCAATTTCCTCTGGACAAAAAAACCAGTGCAGAAGAAATCTAATTATGGCCAGAAGCACAAGGGCACCCACAGCACACGGAGAAGGAGGAGAGACAGGCGATGCCTAGGACCTGGGCAATAGCTGCCTCCAAGGCCTCCCAGGGAGCTGGAACCTTTCCTCCCACTCCCAAGCTCCCCCCAGCCCCACAACTGCTGAGGGTCACCAACCTCATCCACTGCAAAACTCTGTGGCCCTGTGCAGCTGGCCACTGCCATGTGGTGGTTGGTGTATGTGTGGTGGGGGGCTTTGAGAGCTCAGGGGGCTCTTTCAGGCGTGTGCATTTTGAAAAATCTGTTCACGTGTGAGATGCAGCCTGCCTCTGCCACGGAGGGCATGCTATGCAATCTGAATCGGCAAATTTGTTAACTGACTGTTGAGTCTAATGTTATACCACTATTCTGCCTCTCGTTAGCAACACAAATTACCGGCAATTAGCTGGCTGACTGTTCAAAGGCAGTTCAATTTCATGTATAAAGAGAACTATATAATGCTTAATGTATCTATCAAATGTAATAGCCCAAACAAAATTAATGATATGAATACAATGAGTGCTTATATGGGATAATTACAAGGTGTCCGTCACGAGAAGCGTGCCATGGAGTCAGACACAGGATTCAGGCAAACAGTCCCCAAAGTTGTTGAGGCTGGCCTAGGCTATTAGAAGACAGAGAAGTCACCAGGGAGCAGAACAAGGCTCAGCCTGGCCTGGGAACAGAGCAGCAAAGGCAGGCTGCTGTGGCATCTAAAACTCACAAACGGGGACTCCACGCCCTATGATAATGAGTCACAAGGTTCAGCATCTGTAAAATGGGAACAATTTCATACACCTCCCAGAACCCTAAGCTGGCACCACAGAAGCAAATGATGAAGAAAACGCTTTGCCCACCTCCAGGCCTTGCCTGGAGAAGGTGGCAACAATGCTGTTGATGTCATTTTATTATTGTCACATAAAAATGTCCAAGGTGAGACCCTACAGATTTCTCCCTACCCATACCGCTGACAGAGTAGTGTGGTACGGATACAAACGACACTTCAGTTTAATTACCATCTTTTTTCCCCCTCCGGTAACTAAACATTTTCCTCTGCTCAGTATCCCTGGAATGGCAGGGCCATTCCCAGTGTATTACTTGCATATCTATAATTAAATAATTAAGAATTGTTCAAGCCCTTCCAAACACAACAAAAGGCGATGATTATTTCAAACCCACTTTAGGAGAAGTCAAGCCCCTATCAGCTCCATTTTTTTTTTGCTAATAGTTATGCAAGGCTGCACCAGCAGCATTCCCTCTTGCATGCCAGCGCACCAATAAATTAAGATATTCCTGGCCGCATCTGCACGAGGGAAATTAGAGCATTACCTGGTCCCCGCCAGTGTGCCAGCTCCGAGCGGCAGGCGCAGCCCACGCTGGGCGACCAGCTGTCTGCGAATGTGGCGTGTGGATCACAGCTCCGAGCCAGGGGATCTCTTAGGAGGTCTGCTCTAATATCAAAACTGCCGCGCTGCAGGACTGGTCCCTTCACAGCGCAGTATTCAAACACTTCCTCCACCTCTCTTTCCAGCTCCTAACCGGCGAGAACTGGGACCTGGGACCTTTGAGTGGGTCCCAGGATGCCCAAACGAGCTTGGCTGATTTTTCTTGCTCGCCTCTGAGTCCCAAACAGTGAGGCCAGCACTGAAGCACTTTGCTTTCTGCAAACCCAGCCCTAGCCTCCTTGGCAGAGGGGCAACCTCATTCCTGGTGGGTGTCACTTCACGGGGTACCACCTCTTGGGTTTGGATGGAGTGCGAGTGGCCTTTGCAGAGGCAAGAAGTCAAAGGACTGGTGTGGGGAATGCAAGTGTGCCGCTGTCCCAAAAGGAGGAAAACACTTACTGTTTCCCACATGGGTGGAGGCCCAGCGTGCACACTACCCTGGGAGGTCAACATTCAGTGTCTCTCCTACTCCTTTAAGTCTGAATCCCCTCCCTCTTCAGGTTTCCCAAAATCCCCACCGTGACAAACAGCCTGGAACCAGGCCCTGTGCTTTAGACAAACAAAAGCAGGGAGAACTAAGAGCCGCACCCTTGCCTCTGGCAAGAGTACGTAACACCCAGGATGCTACCTCTTTGGCAAAAGTATCTCCGGCAGAGCAGGAGTCTGGCAAGCTAAAGAGGGGGATGAGGTGCACCAGGGACCCAACATCCAACAGCCATGGGGGGAGGGGGTCCTCACAGGAGGCTGCTGCTAAGAAAGAAGTGCTGAGATGATGGGCTGACACCAGGGCAGGAGAGGCACTTCAGACATGCTGAGTTGGATGGTCAGCTGGTTGTGGAGAGGACAGGACAGAGAGGCCAGCCAGGGCTGCAGAATACTAATGAGGGGGTTATCAGATGTGCAGGAGGACAAGAGCATCCAGGGAGAGGCCAGCAGGATTCACTGGCCTGGGAAGACCACAAAGTCATCAATTTCTGCCTCCAGGAGTCTTCTGCCAAGAATTTCAAAGAGCAGCGATCTCTCTTTATGACTTCCACTGTGAATACAACCTAAGAATTATCCTTCTCTAGTCCCACTGAAGAACTCCTACTCATCCTTCAGAGGCCCAGCTTAAATAGCCCTCCTTTCAGACTTTCATTGACCACCCCCTATTTCCACATATCTACCCCTGCCCACACATAGTCAGGAGAGGCATGGCCTCCTAACCTATTCATGCTAAGTGACATACCTGCATGTCTACCCCTCCCATCATATTAAATACCACGTTAAGCTTGTATCTTGGCTCAGGCTCCCCACTCAGCACAAAGTTGGCAGAAATAAACCTGAAGGCATAAGAGGAAACACATTCCAAGCATGGAGTAGTCTGGGCCCCATAGCTTCTCCTTGTGGGGCACAAAGGCTACGTTCAAAAACTGTGTCTATGTCACATAACTAAATCAGAGAGGCCAGTTATTAGAAACAATTTAGTGTCTTGCCTCAGTACACTGGTACAAACACCTCTCTCCTGGGTACATAAGAGTCCTTGGCCCAGAGAGGTGACAGCCAGCTCCTCATTTTGCCCACCTGGAGGCTAAGCCCCCACAGACACCCAAAGGACAGAGGGTCCATGAAGGCCTCACAAAGTAGAAACTAGATTTTCTTGGCTCTCCATCTGGGTACAAGCTTTGGCAAATTGTGCCGAGGCCTCTTGGCTTCACAAGTGAGTTAAACTCCACCCAAGTTGGCCTGAGTAGTGCTCTACCATGCTGTGTCCTTCTGAAGTCTTTCTCTCTAGTCTATATTCATGTTCTCCTCCCTGATGAGAACTTTTTTTTTTTTTTTTTTTTTTGGTGGAACCAGGGATTGAACTCAGGTCCCTGCGCTTGCCAGGGAAGCGCTTATTCTACTGAGCCATCTCCCCAGCCCCGCTGATGAGAACTTATGCTCTAGCACTTAATCATCAACTGCTCAAACCACAAGACACTTCTGCCTCCTAAATAGGTTGAAAGCTTCTAGAGGACAGAAACAAACCCTATACCTACTCAGGATCTTCCTTGAAGCAGAGCTAAGTCAGTGGATTTGGTAGACAGTCCAGGGAAAGTGCAGCCATGTTGCCACCCTGGCTCCACCGGCAGACATTGCCAAACAAGTGCCTATCTGCTCTCCCAGGTGACTGATTCACTAGCAGAACTTGATGGCTCCTGCCAGGTTTCTTTGGCGGTTGCCTTGAACAGAAATAGAAGGAGCTGTGAAACGCGGGACTTCAAGGAAGCCCCAAGAAGGTACTATTCATGGGGGCGATGCGCTTGAAGGGAGCCTTTCTGAGCTTCTCCCCAGATCTCCTCTGTTGAAAGCTGAAGGACCACAGAGAATCAAGAGAAGCCAAGATAAGAGACACCATCCCACTTCTCAGCATGTCTCCCAAGAGACATCAGAACCCCTCTGCCCCCTCCACATTCCAATTTTCAGCAGCTCAAAGGCCCTAGCAAAGGGGAAGCCCCACCTCGCTGTGATGTGCCCTGTCCAAGCTCTCTGACCACCCACTCAGCCAAAAAATCAGACAAAGAGACCAGACAAAAGGTGGAGAACTCTCAAGCCATTCATTTGCTGCTTTTCATATTGGTTTATAAACATGATTTCTTCTTCCTTCGCTCCTCGCTCTACTCTGGACTAAGAAACCTAGCTCAAGACCTGATCTGGGTATCACTTTTCAAATGCCCAAATCCCTGTAAAGGTTTAGTGTCTAGCTGTGTGCATTTTGCTCAGTATTAACATGTTCAATGGAGTACTTTGATTTTTTTTTATCTAGACGCCAGAAGCTGGTGAATATATGCTTCATAGCTTCAGATAAACCTTTTGTTCTTCTGGGGCTGATCAGCTGGTGGAGCAGCGAGAGGGAGAAGGGGAGGGGAATTCACAGGGGCTCAGCGGTTTCAAAAAGTCAAATTACCTCTGAGCCATAGCAAGGCTGATAATTTAAATGAAAAAATATATATACAGGCTGCAGAACACAACACCGTCTCTGTTAGGACTTTTAATGAAGCCCCAGTTGTGATGACACTGAAGCCGGGAACGCTACAGTGGGATAATTACTTGGCTCCCACACAGCTGAGTTCCATAGATGCATTATTAACGGCACATTCCTCGCCATAACGAGAGCTGAACAGAGGTAGGCGCCGCAGACCTTGGCGTCCGCCATTAGCGGCCTGGCGCAAACACAAATGAGTGTTTTCACAAAAGCATGCAAAGGTTGTGAAATTCCAATGAATCCTGTGCAGGAGGTGGAGAAGGGCTGGGGTGAAGGGAAAGGAGAAGAGTGCATGTGTGCGTGCATGCGTGCGTGTGTGTGTGTGTGTGTGATAAATATATACACATAAGCATATATATATATTCCATACAGATGTGACCAGAGATGTCACCTTTCCCTGCACAGAGTACTTGGAGTAAGGCAACCTGGGAAATTATGAAGTCAGAGCACATTGATTTTCCAGCAGCAGATCCAGGCAGCAGCCCTGATGAAGAATTACAGAGGAAATGCAATAACCCAATTCTCCTCCAACCTGGCCCTGCCGTGCCTGCAGCCCTGGGCTCGTGTGGCTGGGGCCACAAGGCAGCACCTCCTGACCCAGGCCTCACGCACAGCTGGGCAGCTGACTGGCACTGCCTAACGGGGTGTCCTCCACATCCCCGGGTCTGTGCCTGAGTCAAGGCACATATATGGGTCACCTTTTTGAAACACGCAGTCCAGTAGTCCTCTGGTAAGTGGTCAGCCACCATCGGGGGTATTTGTGCTCCTGGCTTACCCCAGTTAAGCTCCAGGATGAAGGCACGTGGACTCAGGGGATCCTCTGCACCTCCCACACAGAAGCTCCAGGGCACTAGAGTGACTGGAGGGGGCTGGTGGGAAGCAGGCATCCCAGTGCTGCTCTTCCCCTTGGTCTTCTCCTCGGCTGTGCTTCCCTCCCTCGAAGCGTCTGTTTCAAGGTGACCCTATTTCTCGTGAGTTAGCCCCAGCGTCCCCACCTGCTCGCAGAACCAGGGGCCTCCCAGTAATTAACACCCGCACTTGATGAGGTCCAGCTGGCAGACTGAAGCCTTGCCAGCATCCTCCAGTCCGCAGCCGGGCTCCTGCAGCCGGCCTGGCATGGGCCTCCTCCCTCCCCCCCACTGCAGCCACTCAGTCCCCGGAGATGAAGGTGGAAAGTCACCCATCATGGACATTCAAGACAGCATTGTTTATAATAGCAAAACCCTAAACTCGCCAACGGGAGACTTACAGGGCGGCACTTTCTGTAATGGAACACCAGGCAGCCATGAAGAGCGACAGTGTGGAGACACGCTTGCTGACACAGAAAGCTGCCACCCTCTATTGTTGGGGGACACAGTCACAAGCTAGCACAGGCACAGCAACTTCATTTAAAGTATATGCTTCTATACAGAGCAGACAGTGAATATATTTGGGGAAAAATAGGCACCACTGTCTTTACCAGTAGAAGTCAAGATCATGGTCACAGGATGACCCTGGGAGAGGCATGTGAGGGCTTCTGGGGGGAGGTGTCACACTGAGTTATATAGTCTGGCACGACCTAGGTGTGGCTGGGGAAAAATGCCACAAGTTACGTGCGAATGGCACTCGAGCTGTTCTATTCAGAAGTGATAGAGCAAGTTATTACATATTTATTGATATATTATGTGCCTTTCTGTATAAACATCAAGCATCAATTTTTTTTTTTTTTTAAATTGTGTTTAGACAGAATTGGGAAAAGGAAACACCAAACTGTTAACAACAGTTTCCCTGGGAGGTAAAATTAAGGATGATTTCTTTCATCTTTCTCTTTAGTAGCATCTTTTCTCTTGCAAAGAAAATGTATTACTTGAGTTGAAAAAGAAAAAAAAAGCTTTTAAAAATAAGGCATAATTTGTCAGAAATTATAAAGAACACAATCAATTAGCAAAAATGAGTAACAATCATCTTCTGTTTAGGCAATAAAGAAGAAAACTCAGTTTAGAGCTGTTCACGCCTGCGCCCTCTTGAAAACCAGACAGAACTCTTCTGCAGAAGTCACTGGCGGGAGGAAACGGAGGGAATCGCTGTTTCCTGTCCTGGCTCCTGAGCACAAGGGCTCAGAGGTGAATAAAGCAGCTCAGAGGGCCACTGCACACCATACACCACGCTGCATCATCCACGCAGGCCAGGGGCTGGCTGCACTTGTCCATCGAGCAGTCAGACAAAAGACAAAGCAGCAGGAAACAGCCCACTCCGCGAAGGTGCTGGAGGCTCCCACCCTGCGGGGGCCCAAGTCTTGGCAGGGGCCTCCCTGACTTCCCACCTTGCTCATTTGAGGGAGCTTTGGAAGGGATCGATCTTAGCTCTCTAGCCCAGCCCATACACCAGTGAGCCAGGGTCCTGCCGATGTGTAGAGGAGGGTGGGAAGATGGAAGAGGGCTCGAGGTATCACAGCAGCCACAGCCTGTGTGGTGGGGGCAATCAAACAGCCAGATTGATCATTTGTCCTCTCCCAAACCAATATCCTTTAAATTCCTGGTCAAGATGGATTGAGAGGACAAGGGGGAGTGAGGAGAAGGGGGACCCCTGGTGGTAGCTGCTGTCCTCAGCAATCCAGCTCTGACCCCAATTCAACCCCACCCAGCAGAACAAAAGCTGTGCCAAGCACAGACTCTGTCTCCCCCAAGGGCAGCCACCTCCGGCCCCCAACCCTGCGGCCCCACCCTGCCCTGCAGGCAGCACCCAGGCACCCTCCCTTCCACAAGTCTGGCTAGCAAACTTTTCCAGTGGGGTTGTAGCACCTCCTACAGGCCGGCTCCCAAACTACACTGGCAGGCGCTACGGCGTCCATAAGCAAGCCGGTCCCCTCTCTGTGCCTCAGCATCCCCATCTGTTAAATGGGAAATGGGAGCATAGGGCTCTGGGAGTCCCGAGGCTGGCACCGGTGCAGATCTGGAAGCTGACCGCTTCCTTTGGAAAGAGGTAGAGATTACTGAAAAAGCGCAGAGAATGAGCACTTTCTCTCAGAGGGGAACCTCAGAACTTTGTCAAGACTCAAAGGTCAGTGGATCTACCTATGAGATTCTCCTCCAGGTACCACACTGCCCAAGACCCCCAGTGGCAGCATTCCAACCCCCACCCCCATCAGTAGGAAATGTTGCCCTAGATTACTGGAATGAACCACCCTGGAACAGAATGCAGAAGCAAAATTACTAGCAGGAGACACAAGCCCTTGAAAAGCCCCTTCCCTCAGAATGAAAAAATAAATAAATAAATAAATAAATAAATAAATAAGATGTTTTCAGGATTAAGAAATCAAAGTAGCAAACTTCCTCTTACAGGTTGTGCTGGGTGTTCTGAGACCCAGGTCCAGTTGTCTCTCTTTATTAAAAATTCCACACTTTCCCTCACTGCCGTACCCGCTGGGGCTTCTTACTGCCTCCTCTCTTTCCACTGGAAAGTCTGGTGGAAAGACGACCACACCCTTGCGCCCGCTCAGCCACCCCTCTCCTCTCCTACGGGAAGTCCCAGGACCGTTCCAAGGAAGGGGCCCGCTCCTCATGGAGAGAAGCCTGTCACTCACGACACACCTGACCCAAACACTCACTGATTCAGACGTAGTGCAAAGAGGGGGCTGCTGCCTGTCACACAAGCACACACACGTGTTCACTCTGTTAGAAATACACAGACATCCTCAGCAACACGGAGACAAATCCACACATCCAAACACCTCCTACCAAACAAATGCAAGATGCGGAAGCAAACACCCAGGGCCTTGTGCCAAACACACACAAAGACACCAAACACATCAGCAGAGGACTTGCCACAACCCCAGCAGCAAACGTGGGAGCGAAGATGTAGTGTGTACCACGCTGCATCGGCAGCCGCTCCCAGGCAGGGGCACTCCTCAGGGAGAAAGGTGAGGGAGGAGCTGGTCCTCACACACCTGCACCCTGGTCAGCGGCTCTGTGGGGCAGGTGGAACCCAACCTGGGTCTATGAGAACACTTTGGGGTCCTCTGTCTGTTGTGGTCCTCAAACTCTCCCCAAAACTCTGACTTCTTTTGACAATCTCTGGGGGACACTGGCAGGGACTTTCTGGCCACAGAGATGCCTAGAGAGCAGGAGTGACATGGGGCCAGTGTGTGTGTGTGTGTGTGTGTGTGTGTGTGTGTCCGTCCAGTGCTTTGTTTTCCTTCTGAAAGAAGAATGCTCAGAAAAGGGGCTCAAGCTCTCAGGGTTCCCCTAACACCCCAGCTCCAGACGGAGTCCTCACGCGGTGACCCCACGCTGGAATGCTCCCAACTAGGCTTCCAGGTGCAGTCGGAATCTGAGAATCAGCTCAGATCTTAACACAAACCCCAGGGCTCAAATGATCCACAGCTCCCTTGGTTCTGCCCATTTTCAGTTCCCAAAAGCTGTCACCAGCATCTTAAGGTCCCCCCAGCCACACACTTTGTCTTCCGGATAGAGACCAGAGTCTTTGATGGCCAGCCTTCTGTTGGCAGGATTCACAGGTAAATTTTTTAATTCCATTAAAAAAATGCCAATATCTCTATCCTGTAACAAACTAACAAAATATTTGCATCCAGTCAATTCTCCACTTATAAATTAGGGAATGAACTCAAAACCCAAACCTAGATTCCCAAATCTTGAACTGCCCCCTGAAATAGTATCAAAGTTTTAGACCTCATGCACTTTCCGGAAAATAAAAGTATCAATTGTCTTTTTAAACCTCTATAGTATTTTGTCAATATTTTTTATTACAGCAGAGAATGTATAAATATTTTATTATAAACCAAAGGCCTAAAATAAACAGTTTAGTAAATAGTTATTACGTTACAAGGAAAAACATCTGTGGAAACTGCTTTCCATGTAATTATTCTTGCTATTTTACATTAGCGCTCAACGTGAATTTCTTTGGCACTAATGTTTCACTTGTTCTAAATCTTCCTTCTTGTTGCTATTATTAAAATCTTAAAAAGGTGCCAAATCTTAAATGAAGAAAAAAAATGATTCACTAGAAATTATTCATATCACAGTGAGCCGCTACTAAACCTGGCAGGGGTGCAGTATTTTCGGTGAAATTAACATAAAATATACAACTGCAAATTATCCAGGAAATAGCTATGTTCTTTACGGCATGCTTTTACATTCGGAAAAAAAAAAAATGTTCTCCTTCTCCATCTCGCACAAAGCCGCAAACAGCTCCATTCCGGCAAGTTTTAAAGGGAAAGTAATAGATTTGTCAAAGGAGCACATGCTTGCAAAGGGACTAACAAATAGCTCTTGGGTGGATCAGCCTTAGGTAATTACCACAGACCACGTCAGCCCTGGACAGCCAGGGCAGAGCAGGCAAGAAAAACAACAGCCTCCAGCCTCCTTCCCGCTTCCTTCCAGAGGACCTATTTCCTCTCAAAGGCCTCAGCCCTTTCTCCTAAACACAAGAAAAACTGTAACACCATGTAAAATGCAAATCTCGCTGTAAATATTTTATAAAATTGTTGCATACATCCCAAAAGCTATAGGTCTTAATTGAGAGCAGGCGATTTTTCTAGTCAATATATGGAAATGGAAAATGCTAATTTGTGTTTTTCTACTTATGAAAAACCCTGGAGAACAGCAAGCCACAAATGCACTCACTTTAATATTATAAATATAATTTGGTTCCCTCTTTACCATCCCCACAGCCCTGGCTTTTATCTCCCCGTGACTGCAGGAGGAGAGGGGAGAATGGTTTTCACAGCATCAGCCAGGGAAGGTGGCCCTGGATGGCGGTGGGGTCCTCCCCACCCCCACCCCCTGCACCCCTGGGGCAAGGGTGGAAGATGGCAGGGCTGCATGCCAGAAGGCACTGCCCAGCCATGCTGTTCGCCCAAGGGACAGACGCAAGAGCCAAGGCTGAGCTCTGGACATGTGGTGCCTCTCCGCCCTGCTGGGCACGCTTGGCTTCCGGCTCCACCTGACCATCTCTCTGGGCAGGCGACAGACTTCTCTGAGGGTCACCCCAGGGCCCCGTGATGAACACAAGCAGGTGGCGCTCCATGTCAGTGTGTCTACCTGCCAACTCCAAGAGGGTGGAGGGCCACAGCCAGTGTCCTCCTGGAGCTTGTTCCTGATCCCTGCAGGGACCCACTGCTCCTGCGCCCACCACAGCCCCCATCTGAGAGCCTCCAGAGGCCGCATCCCCCGGACGCAGGTGGCCACTGGGTGCAGGACAAGCCGCTCCCCAGGGAGGTGTGCTATCTGTGCAAAAGGCTCCCCAGGTTGGGAGTACTTAGAGGGGAGAAAGAATGTTCAAAAAACCAACTCAGTGCTAATTTTTAGGTTGATCATATGGCAGAATCATAGTATTTTAGGTAAATTTGAAGGAAGCAGAAATAGTCTTTTTATTTCACCTGTTTCTTCATCCTTTTTAAAAAATGGGGCTAGTAGATTTCAAATTATACAGTAGCTTTCATGCTGTTTCTCTGGGCCAGCCTGCTGCGGGATGCTCGAGGCCACACCATCGTGAGTCTGGGTTCCGCGGTTCTGGGGATGTGGGATCCAGGGATTCCTTACATCTGCAAGTCTACAGTTCTAAGAAAGCATCGCGATTCCACAAGAGTTCATCACTGAGGGATGCCAGCTCTAACTCAGGCTCTACTACCAGGAAAAGGGCAGGACCCCAGCCCTGAACTTGTCCCTCCTCAACCCAAAACAGTTAAAAAAACTTAGTAATCCCAGCTACCTTCCAGCACATACAGCCCCGGGTAAGACCCAACACAGCCCATTCCTCCCTATTCCATGCCACAGAGGAGCCTCTCAGAGCTCCCTGGAACTGTTCTTAACGCTCAAATCTGTATTTCAAGGATGGGTAGCAAAAGTGACTCAGAGAGGGTAAGGAACTTGTACAGGGTCACACAGCAAATAAATGGCAGAACCTAATCTCAGCAGTTCCCAAGATCAGAGCCACACAACTCACAAACAACATGAGACATAGGCAGTTGCCATAGCCCCAAACCAGGATCAACTCAAGTCCCCAGCAATGATTAAGTGCACACATTGTGCATATTTGTTCAGTACAATGAAGCATACAGCAATAAAAAGGACCAACATACACGCATACCATGACAGAGACGAATCTCACTGAGCGCATGGTGAGGCAGAGAAATCAGACCCTTGAGCCTGGCTTGGTGGCACAGCCCGGAGGCTGAGGCAAGAGAATCATGACAGCCACGCCCAGCAGGGGAAATTTTTAAAAAGGCTGTGAATGTAGCTCAGGGAGACTTGTGGTTCAATCTCCAGTAATAAATGTGAAAGAAAAAAAAAAAGGAAGGAAGGAAGAAGAAAGGAAGAAAAAAAGCAAGAAAGCAAGAAAGCAAGAAAGCAAGAAAGCAAGAAAGCAAGAAAGCAAGAAAGCAAGAAAGCAAGAAAGCAAGAAAGAAAGAAAGAAAGAAAGAAAGAGAAAGAAAGGAAGAAAGAAAG
>NW_004524749.1:1618583-1648687 GCF_000260255.1 Octodon degus
AAGAAAGAAAGAAAGAAAGAAAGAAAGAAAGAAAGAAAGAAAGAAAGAAAGAAAGGAGCCAGACCCAAGGATTACACTCTGTGTGATTCCACGTAGATGTCATTTAGAAATAGGGACAGGCAAGTGACAGCTGTGGTGAACATTCACATGGGGGAGCCCCTGGGGAGCACAGTGGAAGGGATGGGGGGGGGAACTGCGCAGGGTTGGGGAAGTGGCCCTTGCTGCCGCAGGATTGATGACCCGGAGGCACGCACAGGTAGGCTACACCGTGCCATTGCTCGGTGTACACCCCCCACCCTTACTGTAAGCTAGGGCCCCAATGGCAGGAAGGGGGCCGAGACCCGCCCAGGGTGAGCAGGCCACAAAGACCCTTCCCTAGTCCAGCTGACCCACTAAACAAGAGCAGCTCAAGCAGCCTTGAACACCTCCAAAGCCGGCAGAACCGGGACCCCTATAATAACCCCAGATTTCCAAAATCTGGGTCAGATCGACATATTTCTGGGCAACTTTTCAGCCTTGGTTTTTCCAAGCCTCGAAGTGACATGAAAGGCCCCTGGAGCCTGAAAACTTGGCCCAGCAGGGACTCCTGAGCCGAGCCCCCCTCTCATGGGGAGCAGGAAGGGAGCTGGCTGCCGCTTTATTACCCGCCAGCGGCGAGATTGACTGCAGGCCTCCTTCACCCACACTGAGCCATTAGCTGGTAATGGCCCCGAAGGCTCCCTCGGCCACAGCCCCGGCCCAAGTGCTCCGGCTCCAACACCAAAGATACTAATGACTACCACATTGCTGAAATAAATCATCATCGCTCAGAAGGGGCTCCGGCCGGGCTGGCGGCTTCCAAACTTCATTTGGAGAATTTCCCCTCAGTGCTCAGCGGCCTTGGCAAGGGAGTTCCCGGGTGGGTGCACCATCAGTGAATTTCTCTGATATGCTGTTTGTACAAAAGAAAGAAAGGAGAAAACCGGGGACGTTAACCTGTGAGCCTCCACAGAAGTGACCCTGCTGGGAATTTGGAGAGGAGGAAAACTTTGGTCTGTGATTCCCTCAGACATTCGAGGGCCCAGAGGGCCCACGAGATGACTGACATAGATGGATTAAAAGTGCACCCAGGGGACACTGATCCCTCTGGATTAGATGTTCCACCAGAGGGACCCTCTGCAAGGGAGAATTCTGAATGTTTAAAAACCTGGGTTCAAATCCAGCTCTGACATGTGCCCGGTGTGTGACCTTTAGCAGGTTACCTGGCCTCTGGATTCCTCAATTTGTCCACCTATAAAATGGGAGAGGTTGGGGTTTCCTTTGGGTGTTGATGTGAAAATGGAGTGCTCAGCACTGGGCCCGGCAAGTAGGTGCTCTGCATTTGTGATCACCGTCACCACTTTCCAAGTCCCAGTAAAACTCCAAAGTCTGTAGGAAAGGAACCTGGCTGTCACTGGAGCACTGGCTTCCCTGGATTCAGCCCATTTTAGCGGCAGTGCAGATCCTGAAGGACAAGGACCTATTCAAGGTCACAAAGGCCCTGGGGAGGACAGATGGAGTGCAGGCTGCCACTCTATTCCATAAAAGGCCCTCACAGTCAGGCCTCTGGGCTTTGAAAAGGCAGGATCTTGTTGGGGGGCTGCCCACGGGCCAGGGAGAAGGCCAGGCTTCTGCTGGGCCCTACCAGTTTCTCAGCGCAGGAGCCCAGAGGCAAGGGGACACTGCCTTCCTGGAGGAAGAACAGAGATTCTTCAGGATTCCTCAGGGGCCCCCAGGTCCCTAGCCCTCCTCATCTCCCTCCTTTGCACTCAGCTCTCCCCTCTGTCCAGATCAGAAGCAATGCTGGTCCTTGCACTGGGCCTTACATATGGTTAATACTTAATTATTATCTGGGCAGGACTGAATTTCTAAAGCCTCAATGCTATCCCAGCTTCCTGTCCCAAACCGAAGATACCTTGTTCTCAACTTCACTCTCTAGAGGCCCCTAAACAACCAAGGAAGAAGAGGCCAGTTCATCACAGCCTCTGCTAGAAGGCCTCCCAGCCTTCCCTAGGCCTGCTCTCCTCACTGGCTGAATGCCCTTCTCTCTGACAACCAGTCCTTCCCAGGCTGCCTGTCCCTCTGAAGCCCCTGGAAGCAGGTCTCACTGACCCAGCACACCCTCTCCACTTTCATCCAGCATGGTCGGCTGCTACCATGGAGAATGCCCAGAGTTGGCAACTGAGTCCGAGGTGGACTTGGTCAGGCAGGCTGTGCAGAGCGTGGGGCAGGGGGGCGGCAACAGCTGTGATGCAGGGCTGCAAGCCTTGGCACACAAGGGCACCTGTTTCAGCAGAGTGGGCCAGGTCACCTAAGTGGAGCAAATGCAGACCTGGCAGTCCCATCCTAAGGTCGCTGGTGCAGGGAAGTGCACCCAGGCCAAAGGCTCAAGCCATAGGTTTCCAGCCCACAGGCTGGGCCAGCCTAGGTTCCTTTCCACACTCAAGGCACGCAGGAATTGCTTCTGCTGATTCAAAACCAGGTCAGAGAAAAGCAGCTTTCGTTTCCGGCAGGGGTGAGCGGGCCTCCCGGGGAAGGGCTCCGCAAAAGTCTCCAAACCGAGCAGCAAGACAAGTGGGAACCAAGCCTCATTCCCTTGGTGGCCCCACGGCTGCCAAAATTACCGACAAACTGACCTACAAAGAGAGTTTCTATTTTGCGAGCAAACCCCAAAGGTTAACAGCGGAGCCGCCGGCGGGTGAGCAGCGTGAAGAGCGGAAGCTTCCCCAGCAGCGCCTGTGTGGTGCTCGGGCACCTTGGTTTTTGAAGAAACTTGTCCCTGAAATGCCAGGAAGAAAGCAGGGGTAAAAGACAGTGGCTCCGGAACCCTGACCAGGTGGGGGAAGGGTCTGCAAGCAAGACCCCCGCCCACCAACCAGTGCCCACAGTACTGGATCACTACCACTGTCTAGGGCTGTTGGAAAGGCACCCTGGCGGAGCCAGCCCTGTAGATCACAATGTGAGTGATGTCCCCTAGGGGTGTGGTGTGCAGCATAAAACCTGCACAACTGTACTCTACAGAGGAGTCTTATGGGGCTGCTGTCACTTATGGGCGCATGACCCATGTAGTCACGTAGATGCCTGAATAGAAGTCTTTGCATGTGGTGTACCTGAATGCTGTTATATCTATTAGAGAAATCTTAGTCCTCTAGCACAGGACCACACATTGGCACTTTGCATCGGGTGCCACAAATAACAAAACTGGTCCTTGCTCAGTACTTGAGAGCACCACAGCCATACTAGTTTGAGCGACACAGGCAGAACAGACGCATCACTGAATAATTCATGAAACAAGGTCAGAAAACACTTGCCCCCCCCCCTCCCCCCCCAAGTCTTCCCCTTCAGCTGGCCAGGAGCAGAGGCAGTGCTAGGGGAGCCCTGGGATGGACAAGGGCACCTGGCACCAGAGCTCCCAAACTTGAGCCTCAATGCAGGACAGAGTTTTTGATAACAAGGAACCCACCTGAGACGAGGGCCCTTGGGCTTTCTCCTATTATGCTGACATGTGAGCTGCAAGAAAATCTGGATTTTGGCAGTGGGTGAGCATCAAAAAGCAGGTCAGAGCACACACTTGCGCAGGCAGGAAACAGGGCCACCATGAGCATCTGCTAGGATGACAGGCTGGGACTACAGGCATGTGCCACCATGCCTCATTTTGGCATCAGGTACGCCACATGCAAAACGAGAGCCATCCAGTGAGTGGGCACCATGTCCCCCTAAACAGGCCCTTGACGCAGACCTCTCCAAGCACCAACAGGAGCCCCTCTTCTGGGAGTGAGTGTCCATCCCCACTGGCCAGAGGAGCCCAGGACCCCCAGGGCAGAAGGCTGCCCAGATCAACACAGGCCAGACACACAGTAATGACAGACCTCTCACAGTGAAACCTGTGAAATGCCAGCTTACAAAGCACAGCGAGCTTCTCTCAAGCCCACCCAGATCCCTGCTCAGCTGACCCCCCATCCAGGCAGCCAAGGCACCTGCATGGACACAGTACACTGACCCTCTGCAATGTGAGCCCCAGTGATCCAACAGCCTTATTTCTATCCTCCATCAATAGAAAACACCTAGAGCCGGGGAGACAACTCAGTGCAATAAGGCCTGCCTGGCAAGCACAAAGTCCAGAGTTTGATCCCCAGTACTGCATGCTGTGCCAGCCCTAGAACCCTGGGCACACAGTGCCAGCCCCAAAACAAGGCATGGTGGCACATACCTGTAGTCCTAGTACCAAGGGAGGCTGAGACAAGAGGATCACTATGAGTATGAACTGCATAGTGAAATCCTGTATCAAAAAGAAAGAAAAAAGAAAACACCTACATCACCTTGGAAGGGTTTCTAAACCTCTCTCTCAAATGGTTGGCCTGGCTTTGTGCAGAGGCCGGATCCCTGGAGGGACACACAGTCATGGTCAGTCAAGTTGGCATCCCTTTTCCCCAACCTCAAGTCCAGCCCTCTGGGGCATCAGCTTGCACTTAGTTATTCTCCCATCCCTCAGACTTGGGGTCCTACATTGCTACACCACTGGATCAGACCTCCAGCCTCAAGAGGCAACCCGCATGCACTATTGTTCAGCTCTTGCACCCAGCACACTGACTGACCTGAGTAAAGCAGGCCTCCCCGACCCTGACTGACCATTCACCAGCTCCTGGAGAGAGAATCAGAGAGCAATCCCAAGTGGAGGAACACAGAACAAACCAAGTGGCCAGGGAGAGGAGACAGGTGCTGAGTTCCCATTCTCTCACCTGGGATGCTGCCTTCTTGGTATGGACCTTGGTGCCCACACAGCCTACTCTGCCTCCCACTATGGAAGCCATGGAGGGCTATAGAAGCAGTCCTGGCCCTGCATCTGCGCCAGTCCCCCTCAGTCCCAGCTCTGAAGCTCCCACTGAGCTCTCGGTCTGGCATCTAGAAGGTGTGGCGTGGACCCAAATTCTCCACAATTCCCTCAGGTGGGCGCAGGGGGTGCTTGTTGGCTACAGAAAATTCCAGGCCCCTCCTGTGGAAACTCTCATTCAAGAGGCCCACGTAGGGCCTTCATATGTTGAATGAATGAGAAGGTATGCAGAAGGTGCACAGTCAGTATTTTAATGAAGGAAAAGAGACAGCAAATGGAGTATGAACAAGGCTGGTGAGCATGTGCCCCAGCCTCTGTGCAGCTGTGTGGCCTTGGGTGAGTGACTGCCCTCTCTGAGCCTCCTGACAAGTAGAATGGATCACTCAGTCTGGAAGCTTGCAGCCCTGATTTTGTTCTCCTTCAGTAGGGTGTAAAGACCAATCCAACACTTTCCTACCCCAGAAACTCCAGTTGTCCCTCCTGAAACAGAACCAAGCCCACCCCATATCTCCTTCCACTCCCAGAACAGACCCTCCATCACCCAAGAAAGAGGAGACTCTGGGCCCATCTCTGAAACAGAAAGGCTGCAGAATATATTTCCCCCAGATAAAGCCTGCACTCTTGTGTTAATCCTGCAGACCAGTAGCTGGGTGAGGGCCTTTCTGCCTGTACCTCACTTGCTAGTAAACTGCCATTCTGAAAAACCATCGACTCCAAGGCCAGAGTGATGGCCAACAGGAGGCAGATATTAAACTAGGGGCTGACAGACAGATGTGACTTTTCAGTTTTCAGCTTAATAGAATCCATGGCTGGGAAAGCAGGGGCAGCCATGCTAAGGATAACACTTTCCAAACCGCCTCCCTCTGAGGACAGGAGGAGTGGACTCCCCTGAGGGCACTTTCCCAGCCTCAGCCTGGCAAGGGGGTGAGGAAGAGAAACACCAGCAGCACCCCGAGGCCAGTGTGGCTGCAACCGCAGGACAGTGAGCGGCACTGGGGCAGCGCCTCCATCATTGCCTTGTGCGTGCCCCACGCTTGTGGCAGTTCTGAGGGTGTCAACAACCACGAAAACTTAGGCGACTATGAACAAGGAACACTGAGAACCAGTGACTGGGAGTCAACTTCCGATGGGCGAGTCCCTTCCAGTGGGTCAAAACATGCAGTGTTAAGATCCTGTGTGTCCGCTCTCCTCAGTCACATAACTGAGCACCTGCAGGGCACACAGGGAGAGCATGTGACTCCGAAGACACAGGTCTGGACAAGGAGCACTGGCCCAACTGGGCATGATGCGGTGAGCATTTCAAACACACTGGAAGAAAGGGTGCTAAGTGTTTCACCCAAAAGACATGGGTTTGGAGTGAAAGATGCCAAGTACTTTGACTCCATTATGAGACAATATATCAAACATCAAGCAACAGCACCAGAACATCACGTGGTATGCTACAGACTTATCTAATTAGTGTGGCACAATTTGAAAAATGTATTAGCGGTACCTGGCTTAAGAGTAAGGGAGAAGCATCACATGAAACTAAAAGCCTAATTCAATAATGCTGGCTATGGGGTAGGAAGAGTATGGGTGAAATAGTATGGTAACAAGCACAGGCGGCATGCAAGGTATTTTAACAACCTTTAGCCCCAGGGTCTCTCCCACTTCAGTCAGTAGAAGTATGGTAGCTTCCAGGAACCACAGCCATCCCCACAGGGCTGGGTCCAGTGAACCCCTAGAAGGAGCAGGGAGAGCACTCGTAGGAGGGGGCTTAGGGTGGGAGCTCTCAGCCAGCTGGCAGGAAAGCATATCAGTACTTTCACAGGTGTGCCAAAGCACTGGGTGTGTCAGCTAAATACAAGGCCTGTACCACTGTCCCAATGAGACCTGGGTGGGGACCACAGTGGAAGGATGTATCCTTACTACCTTTTTCTTTAGCTATTTATTTATTTTGGTTGAGTAACCCTCATGTCATCTCAGAAATAAGGTTTCTCGAGTCTCAGCACAGAGAAACAGACATTGCACAAGCCCCACGAAGGCCATTTGAACCTGAGTGCTGCCCAAGGGGTGAGGTCCGGCAGGGGGGAGTGGCTGCCACAACGGGTCACTGGGCCAAGACTACTCCTGAGAAGGGAGACAGAGCTAGACATCTGAAACCAGATCCTGAGCCTGATGCTACAGACAGAAGCCCCAAAAAGGTTTACAGAGAAATGTTAAACCTTTTCTTCTTGGTAAAATAGATCTTATCGGCACATGCTGAGATAGTTGGAGCCCTTCACTCAGGCAACATCTGATTTTTTTTTCTTTAAGGAAGCTACCCTCTATTAGAAATCCTCACTTAAAAGAGTTTGGTGGGCTCCTGTAAAGTAA
Organism: Octodon degus; assembly: GCF_000260255.1. Classification (NCBI taxonomy): domain Eukaryota; kingdom Metazoa; phylum Chordata; class Mammalia; order Rodentia; family Octodontidae; genus Octodon; species Octodon degus. The sequence continues at coordinate 1,625,788 of NW_004524749.1, forward strand.
AGGGTGGCTTGCCACAGCCCTGTTCGGGGTGAAGGAGCAACAGAATTCAGAGCCACAGAAGATAAATGGGCTGAGTGTAGCCTAAGGACCTGAACTTGAGAACACTTTAAGGCTGAACATTGTCAGTAGGAACACTTTTCTCCTAATGCTACGAGATTTTTATTTTGCCTGTTAGGAATCTAGTTCTAACAAAGATGCTGGGGACAGATTATCAAAACCGAAATGGCTTCCGGAAGCCAGGTTTGTGTTTGTTTCTCTCCCTCCAAACTTCAAATGAGCAGCCCACAGAACCCTCCTCTCCAAGTGAGAGGGCTGGGCTGCAGGGCTGCTTCAGTCATATGACAGCAAGAAGAATTCTGCTTCTTAATAGGTCCATAATTAATTCACACATTCAACTGTTAAGTCCAGAAATATGTTCGTGTTGACAATTTGCATTTGATGCTTCGAAAACAATCTGTTGTGTTTTTATTTGCTTTGAAATTGCAGAAATGTCACTACTTTTCGATATCCACCCAAGTGCTGATGCCACTACTGACACTCCACCTGTGGGAATGAGGGAGAGGACTCGGGGTATGCCCAGCTGAGCAACACGGTGTTTATGTGAGAGTCGGGTCTCTTAATGGGGCCTTGAGCCCCAGAAATGTCAGTTTCCCCTTTCTAATACCTGTGGCAGCTCCCAACAGTTAGCCCCAAGGACAGGAAGCCACGCTGGCCACCTGCACCACCCCTGGCTGAGCTAATGCAGCTCCCCAACCTCCAACGCCATGGTCTACCTACACCTGCCAGCTCCTGGCTCCCCCCAGCAGCACCCTTACCTAATGCAACAGTGATTTAGTCACTTGGGCAAAAGACCTACCTAGCCCCTCCCCACAGTTCATAGTGGGTTCAATCCACAGTTAACTGGCCCCACGGCAGAAACACACGGCAGATGGCCTGAAGAGGAGAATGGCTCATCTGATGGCAGCCAGGAAACAGGGAAAAGGGAGGGACCAGGCACAAGAATACTTCAGAGGCCACTCCCCTATGTGCCAACTTCCATTCAGACCCTGTCTCCTAACAGTGCATCAAGGGATGGGCCCAGTGATGAGTACAGTTGACCCAACGACCTTCCAAACACAAGACTTTGAGGGTACATTTTAGATCTCAACAATAACATTCTATCCTTGGTCCCCAAAAGCCTCCTGTCCATTTCCATATATAAAATGCATTTAGTCCATCTCCATGAGTTGATCAGGTCTTAACAGTTCAGCATGCTGGAAAATCCAAGTCCAAAGTCTCCTCTGAGACTTAAGGTAAACTCTTAGCTCTAAAACCAGAAAGGCAAGCATTAAATGTTGTAGTTCCACATCCAGCACCCAGAACAGGCTGCAGAAAGATGTAAACTCCAAAGGGCTGGGGCAGCACTGCTCCTAAGGCATTGCCAGCTACAGTCCACAGGGCTTCAGCTGGTTCCACCCACTGCCCGTGGGTCTCTTCAGCAGACACTCCACATTGCTGGCATCTCCAACTTCCGGGGGTCTTCACTGTCCTTTCAGCTTTCTCTCATAACTCTACGCGTTGCCCTTTCAGGGTCACACTGCCTGGTCTCCCAGGCCTTTTGAAACTGGGTAGAAGCCTCAGGGACCCCATAACTCTTGCACTCTGAACTTCTGAAAAACCATCATGATGTGGCTGACACCAAGGGCTGCTGCCACTGGAACCAGTAGTCCCCTGTGCCATGGCTCCAGCAGCCTGAGTACCTGATGCCTCAGCCCAGCGAAATGAATCTCAGAGACTCAATCTCCTAGGCCCTCCTTGAGCAGGAGCCCCAGGGACAGCCTTCTCAATGAAAGCTTTCTAGTTCTTCACCTCTGAGCCCATGAAGGATAGAGGCCTGCAATGCCACACGTGCCCTCCAGTCATCTTTCCTACTGTCCTAATGCAAAGTACTTGGATCCTTTTTAATGCTAATCTTTTCAGCAACTAAACTCAACTTCACCCCCAAGTTGCAATATTTTCTTTCTGATGAAACTGCAAACTCTGAAAATTACTTAGCTCTGATTTTCCTTCCAGATTTTCACTGTGAATTTGGCTAAAAGCATCCAGCAGCACTCATGCCACAGCCTAAGCACTGCGATAGCTTGAAACTTCCTCCACCAGATCTTTGTCTCAGGTTCCTGTAAAGTGTCAGGGCATGTGCAAAATGAAGACAAATTTTTAGCCAGAGTATAACCCCCATGGCCTCTGATCCAACTGCCACTGAAATCACTGTTTCCAACTCACACCTCCTGATCCAGGCCTTTACTGTTCACCTTCAGATAAGTGTTCTGGCCTTCCGAGCCCTGACCAGTGTCACACGGAGCTCTGCTCACAATATTCTAGAGCTTCTCTAGCCCACATCTCCAAACCTTTCCCAACTTCTCCCGCAAACCAGTTCTGCAACCTGCCAAGCCACATGATCATCTACAGTGACATCAACATCTCCACATCTCTGCTAGCCATTCTGTATTAGTCACTTTCTTATCACTAGGGCAAAATACCTGAGACCTACAACTTAAAGGAAGAGAGATTTATCTTGGCTCATGGATTCAGGCAATGGCTCTAAGGTAGAAATAACATGGTAGAGTCACAGCGGAAGAAAGGTAAAGTGAGGAAGCACAGCAGGGAGCAGCACCACAGCAGCAGACAGGCTGAAGGACAGGTGTAGACTCAGGCCAGGCCTACAGGGACCCACCTCCAACAGTCCACACCTAACAGCACTGAGCCACTGAACTTACCAACAGATGAGTCCACTGAGGAGCGTAGCACCCCTGATCTAATCACTTTCCAAACTCACAACTCTTGAGGGATGCTTCAGATAGAAATCATTTCACAGTCAGGCAGGACTGGGTACTATATATGAAAGAAACCAGTCAGGGAAGTCAGGACTCGAGAAACGACATGTGGTGGGGACTCTAAGTTTTACTTTTTGTGTTATCTATACCAGGCTTAGAGCTGAAGGAGATGGCAACTCTGAAACCAAAAAAGATGATTTTTTTTTAAGTGCCAAAACTAACACCTCCTTTCTCTAACTAATGGACTAAGGAAAGTTCTGTTTTGATTTTTTTAATCTGATACTCTCATTTTATGCTTTTTAAAGAAAATAAAATAAAATAGAAATAATACAGAATTTCACTAAACAAGATGACAGGAATTCAACAATGGTTGTTATATTACATGAAGTATTACTCAGTTATAGAAAAAGATAAACTCAAGGCTTTTAAAAGTAAATGGAAGGGGCCAGGGAGATGGTTCAGTCGTTTAAGTGCTTCCCTGGCAAGCACAAGGTCCCGAGTTCAATCCCTGGTTCCGCAAAAAAAAAAAAAAAAAAAAAAAGTAAATGGATTCAACTAGAAACCATACTCATAAGTGAAATAAATCAGGCCCATATGTGTAAACACTGTATTGTCTTCCTAGTGTAAGTACCTGAAAGAGTAAATAAAATCCAAAAGATACAATAGATAATGCGAAAGGGAAAGAAACTGTCTCTAGGGAATGACCAACTGGGATGAGGGAAAGGAGAAAAGAGAAAAAAAAAAAAAGGAAGGGAAAATAAACATATATGTATATACACAGGATGGCTTAGATAATTGTACTGCTGATTTCTACTGGTCTATTGAAAGGAACAGTGCTTAATTTTTTTTGTTTTCTTCCTATTATTATTACTTGGTTTCTTTTCTTCCAATTTTGCATGTTTGTATCTGTTAACCTGATCAACTAATTTGAAGATAGGGAAAGTTTCTGCCCGACAAAGTGTTAAGCTGAACAGTTACACTCTAGTCAAGCCACTCAGGATGATTAGGTGGGCCCACTGCCACTTACCCCTGAAGAGGTCAAAGAGAGAACAGAGACTCCCGATAGGCAGCATTCATCAGACACCAGCAGCCTCTCTGCCCAGCTCTGTGAAGGTGTCATCATAGAAGAGCCCAAAACGTTCACATTGACTGGACAGCACCAGAGCTCCTCCCCCACAGCCAGTGGACATCACTCAACAGAGTGCTCACATGGCACCCTCAGCACAGTGCTCCTACACCACTCCAAACATCCATGAAGACAAGTAGAGCACAGGAACGACACACTTCTATCACTACTAATCAAAGAGGTATTGGTGGAGACCTAGTGGGCATGCTAACCTGGAAGGGCTTCCATGCCCCTCCTTTGCAGGGGTGATATCAATCAGTTAAAATGTTTAAGGTTCAAATATGTTCTGGGTACTTAAATGTAGCAAAATAACCCAATATAGTCCAATAGTCCACAATAGTAGTGAGTTATCAGCACAACCAGCAACTGTCAGAAGTTGTTGACTTCAGCCTTTCACAGCTCAGCATATTAATACTTTTTATACCTCATGGTTACACTTTTCTGCTGGATGGTTAAGACCAAGTTAAAGCAAGACCTATATAACTAAAAATGTATCTTTTGCTATCTGACAAGGTCAGTCAATTCCCCTCAGGATTTACCCTGGAACTATGGGCAGCACCTTGTAGGTCTTTTGTCAGTGTCAGTCATGTGGATGAGTGACAGCCATTGCTTGACCAATTTGCTCTCTTTGAAAGCCTGAGAGAATTTTTTCTGTCTAGGTGACTCTCCTTGGGCACACTCTACATCATTGATCACTTTCCTTTGTGGCCCCATAATCTCCTTGATCAGAAAATTTGGGACACCACTGAGTTACAGGATGTCACAGCAGAAATAGTTAGGATAGATACACAGCTACTTTCTCGTAGTTTATTGAGAAGAAAGGTTTGTACTGACATTGTTTAGACAAAATATCATGTCTGCATCTTGTCCTCTGAATAACTACTACAAAGACAACAATGTGCAATTGTATTAATTATTGTAACTGTCCTACTAATCTGTTTTGCTATTAGTAATCACCCTGATAAATAACCATAAGTTAATTTTCTGAATCTAGATAACTTAGTTCTGAGCAAGTCACTTTGTTTTGTTTTGTTCTTGTTTTTGGTGGTACCAGCGATCAAACTTGGGACCCTGCACTTGCCAGGCAAGCACTTATTCCACTGAGCTATCTCCCAGGCCCTCCTAGTAACCTGTTTTGAAACTATTTCATTACTATTTTATCTTTTTTCTCATTAAAATGAATAAAAAATAAATGAAAACAAAATAAATAAATGAATATGATCCAGCATTTCATTAGACAGTGCACAAAATATAAAGGCTTCTAAATAAATAAGTAAATAAAGGCTTCAATTTAAAACCTAATCCACCCTGGGGCAGTGATAGAATATGTGTTTAGTATGTCCTACGCCCTGGAGTTGATCCTCAGAACTAGGAAAAAAAAAAATGCTATCAAGAACTAAGAAGAGGGCTGGTGAGATGGCTCAGCGGTCTAAAGCATCTACTTACAACAAGCTTAGCAAAGCACATGGACCGCGGTTCAATCCCCCAGTACCACATGCCAGCCAACCCCGACCCCTGGTGAGCTGAGCTGACCACACACACACACACAAATAAAAACTAAAGAAAAAAAAAAAAGAACTAAGAAGATCTCAAGTCAAATGGAAAAAAGTAATCAGTACACTAAAAGAGATACCAAGATTCTTGGACAAGGAATTTTGGGGTTTTTGTTTGTTTGTTTGCTTTTCTTTTTGTTTTTTTTTTTTGTCTTTTTGAGACAGGGTCTCACTATGCAGTTCAGGCTGGCCTTGAGCTCACTTTGTAACCCATCTTTGTCTGAAACTCACAACAATACTCCTGTCTCTCAAGTGCAGGGATTACAGGAGTGCACCACCACACCCAACTTTGACAAGGAATTGAAAGAAGGTGCCATAAAAATACTTCAATGGGACAATTATATACATCCTTGAGACAAACATCCCTGGAAAAAATGTCTCAAGAAAGAAATAGTTTTGGCAAAGAAATCGAAGATAGAAAGTACCACTAAATGGAGATTTAGTGCCTCAACATACCACTAATTACATTAAATATGATAAGAAAATATCCAAACACTTTAAAAGTAAACAACATATTTCCAGATAATCATGGGCCAGAGTGGAAGTTCAAGGGAATTTTTTAAAAAATGCATTGGACTGAATGAATCTAAAACTACAACACATTAAAACTTGTAGACACAATTAAATCAATTCAATGAGGCAAACTTGTAATACCAAGTGCTTAGAGAAGTCCCAAGGCAATGAGTTTCTACTTCAAAGAGCTAAAAAAGGAAGATCAAAATAAATATAAATCAAGCAGAAGGAAGTAATAAAGATGAGGAATCATAAAATTGAAAATAGAAAAGCAAAGCTGAAAGTCTATTAAATAGTTGGTTTCTTGAAAGTATCAATAAAAATAATAAATCTATAAAAAACAAAAAGGAACCCTTAGACATTAAAAGGATAATAAGAGAATAATATTATAAATAACATTACATATACAAATTTGACAAATTAGAAGAAACTAATTACTAAAAATGTCTATCAAAACTCATGCAATCTGAAATAATTTAACTATCTCTATAACAAGTAAGGAAACTGAATTATTCAAGTTTAAACTTTCTATAAAGAAAATCTCCAGTTCAGGTTGTCTACTTGGATTTTTTTTTAATGTATTTGGTACAGGATCTCACTGTGCAGCTCTGATCCCTAGCAATCCTCCTGTTTTCAGCTCTCCCAGCACTAGGATTACAGGTGTGCACCACCACACCCGGTCTCGGCGACCAACTCAGCATGCCTGGTGTCAGAGTCAGCACGGTGTGTGGTGCCAGGGATTGAACCCTGACCCCTGTACTTGCCTAAGCAGGTACTTAATCCACTGAGCTATCTCAGCAGCTCTTTATTTGGATAATTTTAACAAATGTTTAAAGAAAAATCAGGGGCCAGAGAGATGGCTCAGTGAAATAAGCGTTTCCCCAGCAAGCGCAAGGGCCTGAGTTCAATCCCCGGTTCCGCAAAAAAGAAAAAAAGAAAAATCAACATCAGTGATATATAATTTCTTTCAGAAAACAAAATAAACCACACTTCTCAATTCATTTATGAGACTGTGTTGCCCAACACCTAAACACAGAAAAACAGGATAAAAATTAAGGAACACTTCAGATCAATGTCCTCACAAATGCAAACAAAATATTAGCAAATAGGATCCAGCAGTATACCAAAACAATTATATACAATAGCCAGGTAGCATGTATACAAAGGACACAAGCTGGTTCAGCACTGAAAAATTGATCAATACAACCTTCTATACTAACAGACTAGCAAAGAAAAGTTGCATGATCATAGAAACTAATACAGTTTTGAAAAGAAAAAAAAAGAAAGAAAGAGATGGGGAAGGAAGAGAGAGGGAGGAGAGAGAGAGAGAAAGGGCAAACAATAATTACTGTATAAAAATTCTTAGAAAAACAGAGGAGAAGTTCCTCAACTTGATGAGGAGTACCTGCAAAAGCCCAAACACAGTTTTTAATCCTTTCGAAGAATGAATATGGCCAGGGACTCAAGCGCCTGTCTAGCAAGTGCAAGGTCTCGAGTTGGATTTCCAGAATCAGGAAAAAAAAAAAAAAAAAAAAAAAGAATATTTTCCCTGAAGGTCAGATGAAAGATAAACAGGAGGTAGGTAAGTCTTTTGCAAATAGATGGGAAACGAGATGAGGTGAGGGGGTAAAAAGGGGAGGGGAAGGAGATAGAAAAATAAAAGAGCTGAGAGGGGAATGGTGAAAATGAAGCTTTTGCAAATAGGAAGGGGACCACAAGTTGGAAAGAGCAGGGAAGGAGGGAAGGGGTAGGGAATGGAGAAAAAAAGAATTTAAAAAAAGAATTAATACATCTAAAAGAATTAGATGTATGTACATGGACCAACTCCCCATGATAAAAGTCATCATATGTACTGCAAACATTAATTTTAAAAAAAAGATCAGAAACAAGGCAAGGATTTCCATTTTCACTGTTCTTATTCAACACAGTACTAGATGTTTGAGCCAGAGCAATATGACAAGAAAAGGAAATGAAAGGCATAGAGATAGGAAAGGAATCTATAATACTACCCATTTATAGATTCCATGATTGTCTATGTAGAAAACCCCACATAATCTACAAAAGAAATCATTTAGCCTAGATGAGTTGAATGAAATTCACAAACATAAAAATGTACATTCAAAAGCCTGCTAGACTTCTAGCAGCAACAAACACATGAATGCCCAAATTAAAAATAGAATACCATTTGTAATTGCTTTAAAATAGTAAAATATTTAGGTAAATCTCTGGCACCCTGTACAGGTATTGTATGGTTAAGTAAGAAATTAATGATGAATAAAATAAAGATCTAAATAGAGAAACATACCATATTAATGGATTGGAAGATGCAACACAGTAAAAATGTCCATGAATTGTCCCCAAATTGACACTCATGGTTAACACAATTCTTATCAAAAATGCAAGAGCTGGGTATAGTGGTGAAAACCTGTAATCTGAGCACTTGGGAGGATGAGTCAAGAGATTTACCATCAATTAGAGGCCAACCTGGGCCACAGAAATGAGCACAAGTCCTGCCTGTACTACATAGCGAGATCTTGTTTCAAATAAAAGAAGAAAAAAAAAAAACCAAAAAACAGGGCCAGGAAGATGGCTCAGTAGAATAAGCACTTGCCTGGCAAGAGCAACGACCTGAGTTCAATTCCCAGTTCCGCCGGAAAAAAAAAAGAAAAATGAAAGAAAAAGAAAGAAGACAGCAAGAATTTTTGTAGATACAGTCCAGTATTTTCTAAAATTGCAGATGGAAAGGCAAAGAAACTTGGATAACTAAAACAATTCTGAAAAAGACATTCAATAAAGCATGTCAAGATTGGGGCTGGTGAGATGGCTCAGTGGTCTAAAGCACCTACTTAGAACAAGCTTAGCAAAGCACAGGGACCACGGTTCAAACCCCCAGCCCCACATGCCAGCCAGCCCCGCCCCCAAGTGGGCTGAGCTGGCCACACACACACACACACACACACACACACACAAATAAATAAAAATTTTTTTTTAAATGTCAAGATTTATTCTAGAGGGGCTGGTGAGATGGCTCAGCGGTCTAAAGCACCTACTTAGAACAAGCTTAGCAAAGCACAAAGACCGCGTTCAATCCCCTAGCACAACATGCCGGCCAGCCCCTTGGGCTGAGCTGGCCACACACACACACACACACACACACACAAATAAAATAAATTTTTTTTTAAAAAAAGATTTATTCTAGAGCCACAGTACTTGGGAATGTCGTACTGACACATGAGCAGACACAAACATCAGTGGAACCCACAAACAGACCCATAAAAATGTGTCATGCTGATACTTGACAGAAATACAAAAACAAATCAGTGAAATTTGACAGCCTTCAGCACGTACACACCCACAAACACATGAACACACACACAAAACCTCAATCTAAGTCTCACATCTTATGCAAAAATTAATTTAATTCAAAATGGACCATGAACCAAAACATGCAATGTAAAACTATAAAACTTTTGGGGAAAAGTAGAGAAAAGCCATCTGGGGTCTAAGGTTAAGAAAGAAGTTTTTTAAATATGGCATCAAAGGCACAATCCTTAAAAGGAAAAACTGTAAACTAGACTTCAAAGAAATTTAAAAATTTACTCTGCAAAGACTTTGTTGAGAAAAACTGATAAGCCCCAGACTAGGAAAAAAGATTTGCAAACTAGAAATTTGACAAAGGAGTAGTATGTACAATACATAAAGAACTCTCAAGAGCAAGAGTAAAAAAACAAACAATCCAATTAGAAAAAAGACAAGATACGCACAAACACATCATCAACACGAATTAACAGATGGCAAATAAGCCCATCAAAAGAATGTTTCAACATCATTAACCACTGGGGAAATGCAAATTAAAACGACAATGAGCTGTCACTGCACACCTACTGCACTGGCTAAGATGAAAAATAGAGAAAAAGCAAGAATGTGAGGGTGGGGAGAAACCTGCCCCCTCCTACACTGCTGGATGAAAACAGAACAGAACTCTGTAAAACTGTCACTAATCAGCAATTGCATGCCTGGGCAATACCCCAAAGACAAGCAAAACATATATATGAGTCCATCTATGCAACATTCTTAAAATGACAAAACTAAACAAATGGAGAACAGAGTGGTGGTAAAGGAACAGTTAGGGTCACGTGGAAAGTGGCTACGGCTGTACAAGCACATGAGGGACTCTTGTGGTAATGACGACACTGGGTAGCTTAGCTGAATCAACATGGTCATCCTGGTTGTGATACTGTAGGCTAGTTTTGCCCGCTGTTACTACCAGAAGAATGTGGGTATGGTGTACAGGGCATCTGTCTGGGAACCTACACATGAATATACAGGTAACTCAAAATAAAAAAATTTTTTTTTCAAGGTTAAAATCTTAAAAGAGTGAATACAGGATCATGAAGAGCTTTAGGGCCGGGGAGATGGCTCAGCAGACTAAGTGCTTCCCTGGTAAGCGCAAGGGCCTGAGTTCAAATCCCGGTTCCGCAAGAGAGAGAGAGAGAGAGAGAGAGAGAGAGAGAGAGAGAGAGAGAGAGAGAGCGCTTTAAGTATGGAGGAGGAGAGGGTGGTACACCTGTGCTCTTACCAAGGCAATGACTTGAGATATAAGGACAGGGGAAAGCAGAGAGTCATCAAGCAAAATGCAGGAGGGCCAGTTAAATTTAAATATCAGATAACAACACATAATTTGTTTATGACCGATGTACTATAAACCTACAGCTGTCCCACAGTATCCTGGGGGAATTGGCTGCAGAGACCTCATGGATATCACAAGGCACAGTTGCTGAAGTCCTTTGCATAAAATGGCACAACATTTGCAGATAACCTAGCTCCTCCCTTAGACAGCATTCTAAATGACTTCTAATACCTAATACAACATGCTATGTAAATACTTGTTATACTCTATTGCTTAAGAATAAGAACTAGAAAAAAGGACTATATACTCAGTATGGATGCAAATTCTTTTTCCAAATATGATTCCCAGTCAATTGACCTTGGACACGTAGAACAGACGAGCATAGAAAGCTGATTGTACTTGTGCTAAACAACTAGTTGCTGATTAGAAATTTAAATTTAACTAGCCATCTTGTAGTTTCAGTTGCTAAATCTGGAAACCTAGGTGGGATGAGTCTGGAGCCCCTGGGCACAGTGGACCAAAAGAAGCAGAGTGGGCCTAGGAGAAGTGAGAGGAAGGTCGTCAGCAAGAGGCCAGGGAGCAGGCAAAGAGCACCTGGGACCACGACAGCGGCCCCAGCTGGGCCATGCAGGCTGCAGGACAGGGGAGGCAGACAAGTCTGCGGGCCTCGGGCGGCTGGGTGCACAGAGCTCTGGCAGAGGAACAGCCCTGTGACAGGCAGCCACAGCACAACAGAGAGAAATGTCAGAGTGGGTGCCTGGGTCTCAAGGTGCTGGTCCCAAGAGGCAGGGCCTGAGAGTCTGATGAGGAGCATGATGCAGTTGAACCACGCTCTCCCCTGGCTTTTGCTCCAGGGTCTGATCTCAGCCCTTGGGATGCCTCTTCATGCAGGAAAACGACACACCGAGCAGCATGGACAGCACACACACACAGCCACAGCCTCCAATGCTCATGGTCACAGCTCTTCCATCAGCCCAAAAGTGCCCTTCCAGCGAGACCACTGCTCTCACACACTGCTGTGGCAGCACCCCCTCATGCTGCCCACCACTATCGGACATAATCAGGACATCTCATTTGCATTCTTACTGACACGTTCACTCCTTGCTAAGCTCAGGAGGACAGAGACGGTTCTGTTTGCCCTGCCACCCATGCTTAGTGCCCAAACAGTAAGTGTTCAAGAAAGAGACAGTTGCTGAATGAATGCGACAAACAGAAGCTCCACTGAACAGGAGCTACTTCTGGGTCTATCCCACAGGCACAAGGCAGCGGGACAGTCTTCCTCCTCCAGGAAGCCCACAGCGGTATCCTCTGAGCCAACGAGAGGGGGCATTCGGGGTGCAGGCTTAACACGGCCACAGCGGGGCTTAGTTTGCTTGTGTTAACTAAGGCCTCCATGACCATCATCACTATGTATATCATTATTAATTAGTCTTTGCCTCAGGCACTGATAGTATCAACACAATACAGCACATCTTACATTGGGGTAGTCCCTCACGGAGCCCAGGAGGACTCGGAGCGGTTCACTGAACATGAAGTTATAAGGGACCTATTACTAGTAAAAAGGGAAACCCCACCTATGATGGTCTTCCTCCTCTTAAAAATGACAAACACACAAAGGGAATTCAGGAAAATAAGAAGACATCCACTAGTTTAAAATTCAGAACGGATGGGTACTCTACAGCCCAGAATGCTTCTAAAAGGCAACTCTGGGATTCAAAGTCGGGAAACTGCGTTCCTTTTGGCTGGTTTTCTCACCTGGTGGGCTTGGAAGTAGAAGACTATTCCCCAGCATAGAGATTTGGATACCAGGAGGGAGAGGGGAAGAAAGAGAGGAGGAGGAAGAGCAGAAGAGGAGGAACAGGAAGAAAAAGAGGACAAGGAGGAGGAAAAGTGATGGATGGAAGGTTCTTTGTAGACTTGTTACAATGACAAGAACAACCCCAGAACCCGAAACACGAACTCCAGGGGCAGAAGGAACATCTGTGCCACATACTGAGGTTGGGCAGCTGTGTGGGTCTAGGGCTACCAGAAGCACACACGTCATTACTGAGCTGACCCAGTAAGCAGCGCCCCGTGCTGCCAGCAGGAAGGAGGCAGGAGGGCTTCTGCTTCCCTGCTCCTGGGCTACTTATTTTTTTCCATTATATCTCAAGGGTTTGTTCTCCCTGGTAAGAGGGGGAGTTACTGGCTTCCACCAGTGCTTGGACAAGCAATTCTTTCTTGCAGTGTGCTATAGGCTGGGCTGCCACAGGGGCTCAGCGGTACCAGCAGCAGTGAGGTGGCCTGGACACATCGCCAGGGATGTGCCTCTTAGCGATGGATGAGCAGAAGTCTCTCTCTCTCTCTCTCTCTCTCTCTCTCTCTCTCTCTCTCTCTCTCTCTCTGCATCTCTATCTGTCTCTCCAGCATGTAAAGCATTTTCCCTCAGGACTTGCCTGTGCACCCCCAGAAGTGAGGGGAAGGGGCAGGAGGGCAGCCTGGGGCCAGCACTGGGGTACAGTGAAGGCCTTAGCAGGAGGTGGAAGAGGCCGATCCCCCAGATGGCTCTTTTCTGCCCCGTTTCTTCACCCCAACAGCAAAGGCCAGCCCTTGAGAGGAGGCACCCAGGGCCAGGGCTTGGCATGACCGAGAAGAGAGAGCTTCTGAGTGAGTAATGCCCCAGTGGGACAAATGGCTCTGCCTGGCCTTCCTCCAGGGTCCACAGCCACTGTCCAAGGACACTGAGGGCAAACAATCCCAACACGATTCCCCGAGGATGTCCCTTCCCAGCCTGTTCTTCTTAGGGCTCCCCAGAGGCCCATGAAGCCCTGAATAAGGACAGTCAGGGACCCAGGGGCTGAGTCACTCTCCTGGGGCCAACCTGGGTCAGAGCAAGTTTCTTCTCTCAAGGACAAGTTCTCAGAGCCCTAAGGCAACCACCTCTACCCCAAAGCACTCAAAGGACACAAGTCTCCTGCCAGTCAAGTAGCAGCCAGTCCACCCAGTCAGGGTCCCCAGTGCAGGTCCTGCCTCCGGAGTGGGGTCTGGAACATCCTAGAAGGCAATGTGTATGCCACCCAGCCACAGCAAGGGGGATGTCTCTGTGCAGCCTCCTATAGAGCCAAGTGGGGCCCCCTCCCAGAATGGGGGTGGAGAGGCTGGGGGCTGTGTCTGGACACACAGGTCATCGTGGTGGGGGCCACAGGGCAGAGCTGAGCTGTGTGCTGCTCCAAGCTTTTGAAATGCCTGTGGATAGGGGGCATTTCAAAGGCAATCCTGCTGCTGAAAAGGTTTCCAAAGACCCTGTCTTTCTATCAGATCCCAGTGCTCCCTCCCTGGCAGCAGCGTGGAGAAGGGTGCTAGGACACGTATCAAAGGAGACATGGCCTTGAGTCATCCTAGATCCCAGGGTGTCCAGGCTGCAAAGCCACACAGAGGCCCCCTGCTATAAAAAGACCAGCTTAGTAGCCCCGGGGGAGGTCTCCAGCAGTCTGGGTCCCAGGGGAGCCCTGCCTCAGACCCCCAAAAGCCCCAAGTTCACGAGAAGGTTGTCGAGCTGAATAATGCCCTTGGTACCGCTAAGGGGAACTGTTACCCAGGCTAACTCCAGAGCTCGGGTCACTTAGAAAGAGAAGCTGTCCACAGGGACGCTGGCCCCAACAGAGTCGCCAGGGTTGCAGAGCCAGCTGGAGAGGACTCCGGGTTGCTCTCTCTTCCCCACATTCTCCCACCCTTCCGCCAGTGGCCTCCCAAGCCTGCAGCACACAGCGCCAGCCTAATAGGGTTCTGTCCACTCCCTTCTCCCTCCTCCCTGCCCCTCCCTCACCCTGGACTGCAGCAGGCAGGTTTCTGTCCTCTCCCTGTCATGTCCCCCTCAGCACTGCAGCCAGGTTAATCCTCGGCCCGGTCATGCTCTGCACCAAAACTTCCAACAGCTCCTTAGCATTTCAGCTCAAGACTGTGCACTAAGGAGCCCTCAGGGACCAGGCTGGGGACAGAAATTTGCCAAGCAGACCCGTGGCGCCATGGTGCCTGGGTATCCATGCCCTGCTCACAAGGATTGGCAGCTGTGTAATATGGGAATATGTGGCTGCCACCTCTTTGGGATTTGCAAGAGATGCAAAAAAAAAAAAAAAAAAAATCAGCAACAGGCCCCAAAGAAGGACCCTGGCCTACAGGGTGACATCCAAATCCAAATACCTACACTTGGCCTTCAGGGCCATCTGTGTCCTGGTCCCAAACTACCCCATCCTTCACTGCCCACAGGGCTACCATGCCTGCTGCCACCATTTCCACAGGCAGGCCCTACCGCTCTGAAACTTACCTGCTTGCTCCTGCCAGATAAGGCTGTGCCCCACTTTCACAATGTACTACAACACACAGTTCAAGCTCTCTCCTCCTGGGCTATACCATTACTCTGTCCGAGAAAGCCCTGCCACAGAGAAAACTCCTCTTCAACCGTCAGTACCCAGCCCTGATAACAGATATGCTGGATGCAGAAGTCCCTGCTCTGGATGCCCACCCACCTCCCAAAGGACAGGGAGCCCCAAAAGCCCTGACAAGGGCTGCTAACAATAGAAAGGGCTGGCTGCTGCCAATCCCTGCCTCTGTCTCACACGAGCTATAAGAACTTGGGGAAGTCACGTGACCTGTACAAGCTCAGGCTGCTCATCCGTACAGTGGAGACCAGCAACAACATAAGGTGCTTGGCACATAGTAGGGTAGAGTGGGTGCCTCCCTCAGGGCACACAGTGTGTGCTCTGTAGTGTCTTCTATGGGATGCTGTGAGGTCTCTGAGGGCAGGGACCCCATACCCTCTGTCACCCACAGAGGCTGCCCAACATGCAGCCTGTGCTCCATCAGTGTTCTCTATTAGAGCAGGTTCCGAGGTGAGAGAGCAGGCAGAGAGCAGGCAACTTCTAGCTCATATATACCAGAGGGCCGCACAGCAAAACATGCTGGCTACAGGCCCTGCAGCCTCCAGTTCCCGCAGGCTGGGCCAGGAAGCAGGCAGGCCCACCGTGACGCAAGGTGGCCTGGGTGCAAGCCCTACTGGGCCACCAGACCAGACTCCTTCCACACAAGCTCAGCCTGCAGCTCACACAAAGGCCCAAAGGCCGCTCACAGCCCCCCCCCCTTCATGCTCCTGCAAGTCCAGTTCCACGCAGCCCTTGCCTTCTACCCGAGGACACAGCTTCCAGGCTGTGCACAAAGGCGAGGTGGAGGAGGGAGAGGAGGGAACACCTTTGAAATCACTGTGGCCCAATTAGCAGGCTCTTGCCCTTCATGCTTACAAACAGTGGCGTGCATCACCACCTGCTACAAAAGCAAACATCCTTAGATATCTTCTTCTTCACCTCCCCGACACTCCTGTGAAAGGGCTCTCAGCAGCCGGTGACTGGCAGGGTAGTGTTCCTTCTTATACTTCAGCAGGGGGCTTGCAGACAGAAGAAATTAAAAAGCCACCAATCTCCCTGTCAGGCTGGGCTCCCGGGGCCCACCCGCCCTGCCCTTCCTGGGCTTTTCTCCCCCTCAACACTATGTGAGCCCCACCACACACACGCTTGGGCCCAGTGCCTTTGGGGGACCTGCTCAAAGTCTCTAGAGGCAGAGGTTTCCAGACCAGTGTCAAGCTCAGGCACTGGGCTCCCGAACCCCAAGAGCAGGGCAACCCCAGTGTTGGGTAGGACTGGGGGACCAGTACACATCCTGCAAGCATCTTCACTAAAGAAGCACCTTTTCAATGGCTACTTTATGTAAAATGTTGGTGACGACACTGTTGTAGATTCCCTGACAATTTCACACTGCTGATTAGACTGGAAGTGCACACAACCACTTCAAACATCAATTTGTCAGTGTCTGCTAAAGGCAACCATCACATGGCCTACGACCCAGCCATTCCACGTCTATGCCTATGTTCCCTTTAGACACGTGTGATGCACATAGCAATAATATTATCTCATATAAAGACATAATATTATCTAATCCTGCATTCCCATGAAAACCGCGCACACGTGTTCACCAACAGATGAGTACAAGAATGTTCACAGCAGCACATCATTTCAAACAACTCCACAACAAGCCCAAGGAGTAGGACAAACGGTAGCACATTCATGGGACAGAACTGTTCACGCCAAGAGGGAGTGAGTGCCAACTAGAGGCGGTCATGGGAAAAGCGGAAGATGCAAGACATCACTGGGTAGAAATAAACTGCAATTCCGTTTCTAGAGAGCCCAAGTCTGGCAAAGCAAACCTATGCTGTCAGACCTCAGGACAGTGATGAGCTTTGGTGGTGGGTGGTAGGTAGGTCCTAAGAAGGCAGAGAGAGTCGCTTTGGGATGCTAGGAGCAGCCTGCTTCCCTGTCCTACACGGGTGTGTTCAGATGCAGACAATTCATGGAGCTACAAGAGGTTCTTGGAGCATATGTAACAAAGGGCTTGTTAAATAGCACTCAGATAGCATGACAGCTGCTCAGGCTGCCAGCAAAAGATGCTACAAGAACAAGTAGGGATGAGCATTGGTCAGGACCCTGTGACACCCAATGTGACCAACAGCTTACAGCTCACAGCCTGCCTAGAGCCATGGAAAAGGTAACCACACATCCAAGAAATATCCAGAGTACCAGGGCTCCAAAATCTCTCTGAGCCCCTGACTTCCAAGCATCATCACCCCACCTGCTGCCCTTCAAACCCCAAGCCAGTCTGCACTCAGAACACCCAGCTGCTCCTCACTTCAAACCTGGGTGTCCCCAGTGCCAAGGGGACCATGGCCATCTGGCCAAGGTCAGTGAGGCGGCATGGCCTCCCCAGATGCCGCCAGCCACGTGTGTGAACTCTGTGGCTTTTTGAAAGCTCCCCTTCTACAAAGACTTCATTTTCCAAAGGCCAAAGCCACTTGAAGAGGAAGAGGAAAAGGACTAGAATAACTTTGTAAGCAGTCTGTTTTGACAGCGTGCCTGAGGAATCCACCAAGTTGAGTGGGGAAATGTGAGCGGTTAAATCTATTCAATGTCATGACATACAAAACTGAAGCATAATTGTCCCTGAGGGCTTGACAACTGGAAAGCACTTTGTTTCAGAAATGGAGGGAAATTTATGCTGGAAAATGGAAGAGATTGTCAAAAGTTTGATCGTAACGTGAGTGGAACTGCAACAAGGATTAGATGAAGAAAGTGCTCCCGCTCTGACATTTTTACTACCATTTGAAATGTCTCAGAAACAGCAGCGGCGACTCTGTCCTTTACCCTAGAAGCCAGTAAAATGATGAGTGGAGCCACAAATTCTGAACCCTGATGAGTGGCCCCCACAGGGCTGGGAGGAGGGGCTCTCTTACCGATCATGTGGTTGGCAACGTGGATTTGGATCTCTCTCTCATTCTCGAAGGTCATCTGGCACTTGATGCACTGGTATGTCTTTTTCTGTTTAGAATCCAAAAAGAAAGGCATTAGAGAGTCAGGAGATAAGGGAAGACTATTTGGCTCAAGACTTCCTGCAATGGCCAATGGCCCTGCCACTCTCTTCCAAGCTCTGACTACAGCTCCACTGCCTGCAGAAGGGGCCTAGGCTACATTCCCAGGGAGGTGCACCTCTGCTAGGTGGGGATGGCTTCAACTTAGGGGCCAGGAAAGGCTGCCATACCGGGATGGGCAAATCCATCCACCCATGCATCCATCCCCACACACACACGCCTTTCCAACCTTCCACCCCCGTATCCACTTGCCCACCCTTCCACCCATGCATCCACTTGTCATCGACTCATCCATCAGTCTCCACACCTCCACCTAACCACCCTCTCCCCCCAGCCAGCCAGCTGTCTTTCTATTCATCCAATAACCTTCTTGTCCATTTGTTCACGCTAACATCCAGATGGCTGAGCATGGGACACTGCCCCTGACAACTCTGGGACTCAAAGGTAGCTAAGGAATTCCTCCTCTGTTCTGGGCGCACATGGCTACACATAATCTACAGCTGTTTCCACACCTAAGCGCTATCAACAGCTTCCTTGGAGATGGTAGCCAAAAACCTGGAGCTCTAGGAGCCTCCTGACAGCCATAAAGATCAGACTTCTTACAAATAAGCCTGGGTAGTAAGGAAACTTGGCCCCCAGGGGTATAGGCAGTGTTGCCTATCTGGGGACAAGATGGTGGGTGTGGGATTTTTTGTTTATGTTTATTTGTTTGTTTTTTTGCAACAGGATGGGTGATATTAGAACTCAAAATGTCTAGGGGTTTTGAAGGGCATACTAGATTCTGGGATGATGAGACCCCCCCACCCCACCTCCTTGGAAAAAGGAGCCGGACTTTGGATTTCTCAGCCAAGGACCCAAGCTGAGCTCTAAATAGTGCAGGATGAGCCACTCAAGAGTCGCTGCAGCTTCCCCCTGAGTGCCCCTGTACTTGCAGCTGGTCCAGAATCCTGCAGGCCTTTTCAGAAACACCCTTTCCATCTCTGAGGACTCGGCTCTGATGCCATCTCTTCTGAGGAGTCTTCGCACCTCAGAGTGAGTTCAGGGCCAACTCAGACCTCCGAGCTTCAGCTAAACACACCAGCAGGATTGGTATGCTGCTGTGTTGTGGTTCACTAACGTGTCTATTCTCCTACTGTACCTTGAGCACCCAGAGGGCTGGGAGTGTGTTTGTTCACCTTTGGGTTCCCACAGTGAACACAAACCAGTGCTTACAAAGGATTTGCTGAACGTGTGAGCAAAGTCACAGAATAATGTATTATGCTAAGCATTCTATTAGGGCAGAGGGGGAAAAGAGACTAAAGGGGACTTGAATATAGTAAATGCCCACCACTCTGGCATAGGGTCTGACCAGGTTAATGCCTAATAATTTTTTAACTTTATTATAATGGTTATTGGTACTAAAAAAACTCTTGTCAAATGAATGCATGCATAAATGAATGACTGGAAAAGCTGATGTGCTTTCAGGCTCCAGGGCAGGGTGCCTGCTAAAGCTCTAGGATCCCTTCTCGCAGAGTCCTGCCCCCAGTGTTTCATCCTAGAGGCAGGCACTCAGCATGAGAAACTCCAGGGCAAAGCAGAGTGAGTCTAAGGGCATGAACAAGGCCAAGGCTGAGGAATCCAGCCTCCACACTGAGCAGGGACTGAGATCTGAGGGACACAGCTCCAAAGCCCCTACCAGGGCTCAATTCCATGCAAACAAAAAGGGGACACCTGTGGTCCCTCTACCATCTCAATCATGCTTATTCACGAGGACCTCATCCACTTTGCCTGGCAGCATTGGAGCCCTGGATGCTTGGACGGATGGATGGATGGATGCCAGAAAGAAGCCGACCCAGGGAGCTCCATCTCTGGGTGCTCAGGAGGGCCTGCAGGAGGATGCCCAATCCGGCATGTGAATGAATGTGTGGGCTGGAAGAAGGCAGTGGTGCCAGGTCACCACCAAGGCTGGAAAGAAAAATCATCTGCTTGGGGAGAAGCTCTTAGGGACCGCAGCCATGGGTGGTCCACACCAGTGTGGAAGAGTCTGTGATCAAGCAATTCCATTGTTCCCTTAGAGACAAGTGAATAAAATGGGCTCACTGTGCTTGGAGAAGAAATCACAAGGGGGTTGGCAAAGGCAGGCATCTCCCAATCATCCCTGCACCAGGCAGCCACCCTTTGGGTGGCTGGAGGAGCACTGCCGATAACAAAGCCTTTCCAGTGAGGAAACAGGCCCCAGAGGACTGCCCAAGGAGGGGCCAGAGGAAGCACGGAGTATGCATGAGGAGTGTGCACAGCCAGGCAAGTACACATATGTGTGGCATGTGCTTCCCCCATTCAAAATGAATACATGTGCCCTTCACAGCCGTGCTCACAGCTCCACACTCACAGCCTACTCCTTGCAACACCGATCATGTATTGAACATGCCTCATGTGTGACACGCCTAGAGGTGGAGACATTCTTGAGTTCACTTTGGCACAAGTGCATGCACAGACCCTCCTGATGCACACAGATTCACACCAGTGCACAGCCTGCAGGCACACACACTCACCCCCACACACTGACTCACAGGCACTGACAACGGCAAACATGGCTGGCCCGTTGTACTACTCATCCCAACACCAAATGCGTCTGTCTCCCCTTCTCTATGCCCCCCAGAGCCCTCCTCGTCTCCAGGGTCAGCGTCATCTAGGCAGGGAGAACATGGCTCTCAGAGTGCCTCCTCTGCCATAGCCTCTTCTCTAGGCACAGGCCAGGAACCAAGCTGAGGTCCAGGGCACGGGGCCAGGGACTGCCTTCCTTCAGCAGCACGGAGCAGCCGCAGAACTCACAACCTCACCGTCTGAGGTTGGGGAGACAGGAGCAAGAGGGCAGGAAACAGCAGCCACCCTGGAGAAGAGAAGGGGAGCAGGGGGCAGCCAGAGCTACTGCGTTTCCATCGCTACCAGCACAGCCCATATGCACTCAGCAGCCACTGTGTGCAGGCAGGCAGCACCTGCCCTGCGCTCCCACCCTCCCTTTGCATGTTCCACATCACAGATGAAGAAAGTGGAATTCTGAGAGGCCACATCCCTTGGTCTAAGCCCCGTGCCAGCCACTAAGGGAAATGACAATCAACAGCAGACTGGCTCCCCCTGGACTCTGCCATCTCAGTTGACATTCTCAGCTCTCTGCCCAGACATCTTCAGGCAGTCCTGGTCTAGGTGACAGAGAGCTGGTGTCACCTGGACACAAGCTACTCCTCCAAGCTGGAGGTCTGTTTACCTGGCTGTAAAATGGGATATGGAAGTACCCGGGCCCTTCCACCTAGCACAAAAAGACACCCTGAGGACCTGCTGAGCTGCTGCAGGGCTAGGGTCTGCCTGTGTTGGCCCCTAGGTGGGGTGATTCTGTTATTACTCATAAACAGGGGGAGCTGGAAACCTCAATGCATCAAGCTCCAGCCGACAGCAGCCTCTGCCCCACAGGAACCCAGTCCTCGGAGAGCTGGTTGCTATGGATACACTCCCAAGGGTCCCAGACTGCCGGCCCCCAAGCCCCACGAGGCCCCCAGGGTCTGCTCCGACATGAGTGAGTCCTGGGGGAGGGAAGGCATGGGCTAGCAGACAGCTGGGCCCATGCCCCAGGCGTGCCCAGGCAGGGGGCAAGGCCCCAGAGGCCACACCAAGGCTGGGAGCAACCCGGGCTTTGTCTAGCTCCTCTCTGCAAACAGCCTGTCTACCTGGGCCTCCAGGCAGGCAGGGATGGGGTTTTCAGCTTGGGTCTCATCTCACAGGGCAGAGGGCAGGAAGAGGAAGCCTGGAGGCCCTGGGAAATGAGGTTTCCATTCTGCACTGCCGCGCACAGCTGTGCATCCTGGGCACCATGGCTTCACTCTTCTGAGTCTGGAGATTTCATCTTTGCCAAAACAGAAGCCACAGCAAGGCTCCCAGGTGTTGCTATGGAGACGATCTAAGAGCTGGTGCCTTTCCTCACACAGTAGGGACTTTTACAAAGTGTACTTGGTGCTGGATCCAGGGAAGGGCAAGGAAAGGAGGTACACATTCCCCAAGGCCTGGAAGGGCCAGCAGCAGCCCCAGGTCACCAAGGACTCCAGCCCAGTGGTGGGCCAGGTTGAAAAAGGAGGATGATCCATGCTGGGCACACCCAGGAGAGGCAGGCAAAGGTCCAGCAAGCCACAACATCCCATGGCCTCAGCGCAGGCATAAGCACATGGCCCCCAACCCTCCTGCCTCTCCCTGCTGCAGCCAGGACAGTGCTGCTGAAAAACATGGGCAGTAGTGGCACCAGGCACGCCCTGCCTGGGTTCAGATCCCCATCTGCCTCTTGGGCACTGTTGACAGCCAGGACTCAAAGTGAATGTCCTCACTGCGCCGTGCCTCCTGGTGTTATGCTTATAAAAGTGAATATTGAAAGGGGTAAATAGAATACGGAGCTATAAAGTGCTTGGCACATCCTTAAGTGTGGACCTATCACATGAGAAATGAGAAACCTCCAAGCGGTGCTTGCTGCGTGCCTAGCTCTTGCTCCCTTCATTTCATCCTCATGCAAAAGTTGGGGGTGGGGATCAGCATGAGAAATAGCAGTGACATTTCACAAGCACCCAAGAATAGGCACTGGCCCACCAGAGCAGGTGCTAGTTAAATTCACACTGGCCCCTAGTGCTACCCAGGGGACGTCAGTACTGGAGAGAGACAGTGTTACTATTTCTACTTTACTACTATTACCATCACTGCTCTTACTAGTGCTATCATCATTAATTACCATCACTATTACCTTCTGGCTTTATAGCAAAGGACAGAGGCCCAGAAAGGCCAAATCACAGCTGGGTACTGGAC